>NC_090998.1:32005075-32308106 GCF_041146395.1 Eulemur rufifrons | reverse complement strand
AAAACA
Organism: Eulemur rufifrons; assembly: GCF_041146395.1. Classification (NCBI taxonomy): domain Eukaryota; kingdom Metazoa; phylum Chordata; class Mammalia; order Primates; family Lemuridae; genus Eulemur; species Eulemur rufifrons. The sequence goes on along the minus strand of NC_090998.1, from coordinate 32,308,100 downwards.
ATCAGGTGGATCAAATGAGTGGTTTTAAGGATGGAAAAGTATTTTTAGTATGTGTATACGTTAATTAAATCCCACATTTCTCACACTTACTGGGCTGCTATCTTCTTTAATGCAAAATTGTTTTTGATATCTTGAAAAAAGGGATGTGTCCATACGTTTCTATACAGAGATCTATACAAATGGGTATTCTGGTATTTCTTCTCTCAAGCGTTTCTTGCATCTAACCACCTTTCCAGGGTGGAAGCACTTTTCGCCCTGTGCAGCAGGAACTCACGTGTAGGGAGGCTTTCGACTGATGATGGTGGCAATCATCAGGACTCCCATGCAACTTAGAGACCTGCGTCTTCAATTTAAACTATATCTTCTTGCTCACTCTTCAGTGAAAATAGTGAGCAGCTGGTTAACCTCTTTCATAAAATAATCCCATGCACATGAGAAGTTATTCAATCATTCCCTCAGCCATAGAAGAATGTTGAAGTAATAATGGAACCAAGTAAAATGAATGGATATATAGCATCATAATACTATCATAACTATATTCACTGATCTATTGGACTGTAAAAAAAAAGAAAAGAATGCTGTGTCATCTAGTTTAGTTTCCTGACAAATCAATACTACCCCAATCTCGAGAGGAAGAAACAGATACTCATGTCCAAGTTAAGATATGATTGCATTCTTTTTATCTGCTGATGTTCCCCATTGTATCTCATTAATATGCCATTAGTAAAAGTCATTATTTCTTATCCTGAAGTCTTCATGGCAATTGTGATGTTGAATATTTGAATGAATTTCATAACAGAGATAAAAAACTTATTTTTTTCACAATTACTTTTATTTTTGGAAGGGAGGTAGGGATAGCATTTTCCTTATTTTAACCTAAAAACACTTCTATTTTCCCTTAGAATTCTGACTTGGAACATCACTACAAATGCTTAAGTCTTGACATTTGATGTGTTTTCTGAGGCAATTTTAACAAAGAGTTTATTTAGCATTACCATAGCTTCATCAATTTTTCTTAGCACAGGTTCCTGGATCTCATGAACAGTAGGAAATAATGTGTGTGTATGTGCTTTCTTACTGAAGAGACCAAACTCATTATGATTATAAAACATTTCGGGTTTTTCTTTTTAAATATCATTACTGGGTCATTGTTGTTACCGCTGTTGTATTTGAGGACTTTTATAAGCTGTGCAGAATGTGAGGGAAAGTTTGGGTCTTGTTAGATTTTAGTTTATGACTTGGCATCATATAAGTTAACAACAGGTACAACTATTTGAAAACACATTAACATAATAGGAATAGTCTCTAGTATTCTATTCCTTTGTAAAGAATAAAAACTAGCTTCTCAAATAACAGCACAACTCAAGCTAGTGTATGGGTAAGTATCTTTAAATTAACATATTGTTAGCGTAATAGCATTCAAAGTACTTATGGAATGAAATATGTTATTTGGGGCAACAGAACCAGCGGTCAAGAAAAAAGACCAGAGCAGCCAATTTGTCCTCTTATTCATAATCAAGCACGTTAATTTGCTCCCTGATAAGCAGGAGAAAAAAATGATGAAATAAATTTTATTTCATACTTACAATGGATGGCCCACATGTCAACAATGCCAAAGGTTTTAAGGGAAAACTCTTACCTGAAAAACACAAGAGAAATCCAAAGGTAAGCATTTCACAATCAAAATCATTACCGATTGTATGATAAAGGCCCTTGTGGGCTTTTCATAATGTCACATTTATTCTATGATATTTTTATTTGGCTGCTTTATGCAGAGTTGGTCAAATTACCAAATAATCATCATTTACATTTATATTCAGATTGTACATCACACCCATACTAAATACACTTACGTTTATGTGGTTCTAAAGTATAAGTAACCTATTGCTGATGCCTGATATGTTTTAAACAATGGAAATAAACAAAAGGAATTAAAATTCAAAAAATATGCCACAATCATTCCCCAACCAAAACCAACTCCATACTTTTCACCATCCTTTGCAGCTCTCCTTAACAGACATGTGCCAACATCTCTTCTAGACAATTTCACCTTCAATACTGCTGAGAATCTGACCACTAATGACCATAATGAAACATGCTTTGTGTGAGAGCCTGTTCATTTATTTTCATTCCCGTGAGTGCCTTCAGAGACCAGAGTTGCAATCACGGCTACTTACTATTTAATTCCCAGCCAAATTTATGGTCAAATTGAAAAATGGAGGCAGGCAGCCTGATGTAGGATGCTTTTGTCTGAAGTGTCCTCATGGAATCATTATACTTGCATTAATCTTTAATCTGCAATTAAACAATCAGTTCTATGTAAAAGATAGCTGCAAACAGATCTCCTGCATGTGTCCTAGACAATATATCTTAATGGGAGGTGTGGAGGAAGGGTGAGAATAAAGTGTAATTAGGACGAAATTCGTCACGGATCCTGGTTCAGTAGGAGGTTATTTATGGAGCTGAAAGTTCCTCATGCAAAATGACTTTCGTATATTCAGATGTTCACCAAATAGCCTCCTTGTCTTGCAACGTGGGGGACTGCAGAATAACAAAACACAAATGCAAGCATGGGGGTGAGGGAAGGAGGCTTGGCTTGACTGATAAATGTCTTGGCAGAAATTGCAACCTGACTTGCATGTGCAGCTTCCCAATTAAGAGGCCTGCTTTCCAGCTTCCACAGATGCTTAATTGGAGATCGAGGCCGCCAGGCAGGCATGGGCACCACCATCATTAACAGGTAGTGTGAGGACATTAGGTGCTCGGCTTGTCAATTTTCTTTCCCGATCAGAGCTGTCAACAAGGTGGCACCTTCCCGAAAGAGTGAAACACCTGGATAAGAGGAGCTTTTTATAAATACAACAAACAAAGCACTCAGAGCAGACCAAATGTTTCAGGTGTTCCTGGGGGAAGAGCAATAGGAGGAAGAGGCTTTCTAGGCCTTTCTGCCTGGTGCAAACAAACATTAGAAGAGGACTAAATAGGTGAAGCAGTAGTTAAATGAAAAGGTCATCTGTTTTAGATTTGAATGGTCACCTAATTCAGTTTTTGTAAAGGCTAGTATTTAAACACCAGTTCATTTTAGTTCTCACCTAACAACTTAGAATAAAAATGAGATATGAACCTACTAATTTTAATTTCTAATTGTGATTCTACCCCTGGTTTGCTATGCTGCTTCTTTAGCAATGCATACATAGTATGGAGATAAGTAGTTTCAGTCCATTTTGCAAGAACAACAACTATTAGAAATTTAAAGTCAACCTAAGAAAGAGAAACAAATCAGGCATAGAAATTATGTTGGAGCAATTCCTGAAAAGACTGACTTTGTTGTTCAACCACATTTCTATAGACAATGTTCACTTCAATGTCTTGTTTTTTTCTTCAGATAACAAAGTTTTCACAATCATAATACTGTAACTACAGGACATACTAAAAGATTAACCTCAAGATACTTTTGTATCTCAAAAAGCTGTCAATCAACAAATGGCATTTGGATATGCTCCCTGTGTGTATCTGCACGTGTGCTGGATGGGGTTTGCCAGGTGCTGAAGAAGATCTAGAAGCTTGAGACACAATATCCTCAAAGGGCCGAAAAATCTATGTGTGAAACTACAGCTTAAAATACCACGTAGCAAGTGCCAAATAAATGGTACAGACAATGTTTCCTCCTAAAGCCAAAAGAAGGAAACCCAGGGAGAAGAGAGCAAAGGGGTAGGTGGAAAAGCTCTGTAAGTATTGTGTTCAACATACCATTCAGGAAGTCCACGTTTCTAATGTATCTCAAGCACTATATGCATAGCAGAGGAACCATGCTTTTTATGATAGTATGTATGAAATAAATACAATGTCAGCTGCTAATATTGTGGCATCAATCTGCTCTTTTTAGGGTGGTTTAGATTAAGGACACAAGGTCAAAATACATTGTCATTTATAATCAAGAAATAAAAGTCACATTCAGTACATGAGTGTTCTTAAGAGAATTTCCTACAATACCATTTAAAGCGGCAAAGAATTTGTTTCTCCACACCACTTATAGCCTAGCAATCAAGTACTCTAGATAAACATAATTAAAGACATAAAAATAATAGACATGTATTGATTCCAACTACTAAACCATTAAGAGAGTTCTAAGGTAATATTTTGTTAAACATCTGGTGATTTATTTACTCCACAGTTTCACAGGTTGAAAGTTTCAGAATCCATTAGGAAAATATAGAGCTGATACCATGATGTCCAGAGGAAAGAAAAATCTGACATCTAGTCCTCATTTCTCTAGTATTTTCCTTAGGGACTCAAGACCATAGTTATCATTATCTGGATAATTCTTATTTATTCACTCATATTTATTGAGCATGTACTATGTTACCAGGTCCTATGCTAGGCAATGGGGATTAAAAGGGATAAGAGAGCCTAGAAATCACCTCTAGGTAGGAGAAACAGATACATGAACACATTATCATGGTATAATAAATATAATCACACTCTTCAATGCAATATAAGTACATACAATGCACAATGGGAACTGCAGGTATCTATGTTCAAGGTGTTCACTGGATTTTCCAGCCTGGGCACAAAAATCTGACTCAAAATGTTTCTTGCAAATTTTTCCTATTTTAGATAGTTTTATCATAATTCTAGCTAGCAGGTGTACATCCACAGAATCATATTTTACTCCTTTGCACTTGTTTTTCGTATCTGATTAGTTTCCATATCTGCTTTATTCTTCGTTGGTAAGATTTCTCGTATTTTTTCTCTCTGTCTTCACCAATTCTGCCCTAATCCAAGACTCAATCATTTCAGATTAAAATGATAGTCACCATCTTCCATCTGACTTCCCATCGAAGTACTTAATAATACTTACCAGTCGCTTTGGTTATGTAATTATCCCGCTAAAAACCTTTAGTGCCCTCAGCCCCCCCAATTTTACAGCTATCAGCAAGGTGCATAAAAACACAGATCCTGGAGCAAGGACGTCTGTGTTTGAATATTGGCTCTATCATTTACAAACTGTGAGACTTGGATCAACTTAGGTAACCCCTGGGTACCTCATTTAGCTCCAACGGAAAATGAGAGTAATAATAGTATTTCCCTCATTGGGTTGTTGTGTGGTTTAAATGAGTTCATTTTTGCTAAGCACTTAGATTTGAACCTGTTATATAGTAAATGCTTTAAAAGTGATTAAAAAATAATTTAAAAATTTAGCCTCTGATAAGACACTTAACCTCTCTGGATCTCAGCTTCTCATCTGTATAACTGGTAATTAATTTCTCTAGTGTGGTAAAATCGGGAGGTCATACATTAGTACCTGGCACTAGAAGATGCTCAGTATACGGTGGCTGTTGTTGGTTGTGACCCAAAGCCTTCAGCCTAACGTGGAGGACTTGATACAAACTATTTTAGTTAACCTTTCTCTTTTATCTCTCACTGCATGAAATCTTCACTTTGGCTGATTTCTTATCCCCTCTGCATGGCAGGGGCTGTTCTTTTAGTTCTTCCACTGTTGTTCCTGAATATCCTAACTTTTATCTTTCCATTCATCCAAATTATATCAGTTGCTCAAATCTCCATTCAAGGCTTATCCATTTTCAAGTGATGTTTTTTCTAAATACTCTGGTTCTCAAAGACTCTCCTTAAAATTATAATGCTAACGATTTTGGTTACTTTGAAAGACTTTATTACGCTATATTTAGAACTTAGCCACGTAGGAAGTTGGGTGCTGTCAGACATCACGAGGAACAGTGCAGACAGCTCCCCTGAATACAGGAGGTGGAGACAAAATCAGATGCTGGAGATGGGGGCAGTGGAGCAGGTAGGGGCTGGTGCTCAGCGAGCAGGTCAGCAGGGCCTGAGCTGGAGGGGTGAACGCGTAACTAGAGATGATCAGCAGACTGCAAGCTTGAATCCAGTGAAAGACTCAGTGAGCACAGTTTCCATGGGCCCCAGGAGCAGAAGTTGCTGAAACAAGGCAGGAGTACCAAAGTGCTCTGGGGAGGGACAGGAGGTTGCAAGGCCCTCTCTGGAAGCCTGAGAGCTCATTCCTGCCCTTGTGCTTCTGTCGGTTTTACAGGGAAGACTCTTGGAGCCCAGCATCTGAACATGAGTGCACTCTAAGACCTCCTGAGAGGTATCATTTATTATCAATTTACAGGTATTCATGGCTTCTTCCTACACTCACATTGTAAACTCTCTTATGACAAGGACCACATGTTGCTCCTTTTGAATCCTTATATCTTCCCCATCATAATTTTTGACTCACTCTTTAATAAATACTTGTAATGTTAGGTTAGTATTAGGTTGGATCATATAGAATTTTCCATTTGTGACCATTTTGACCTACAAAAATGGTGATTTCATATGGGTGAGTTAAATATATTTTCCTTATTCTTTTCTAGGATGCTTTATTTTTTTTTAAAAAAATCTTTATTGAATTTTCTAATTTATGGGGTTGATTAAAATAACTCCCAACTTTTTATTGCCTTTTCTGTTCTGAGAGTCTTCTAAAAACAAAAGACTTTTTTCAAATCAAAAGAAATAGTGAACACTATCACTTCTGTTTTTTATATATAGTAATAGAGTGCATATACATTCCATCTACTTATTGGTTGCTCAGTAATATCATGCTTACTTAGATACATTGCAAAAACTATTATGTAAAAACTTAATACCTTAACATCAACATTTTGGTTGTTCTTAATAGAAAGGCAGCTTTAGTCTAGTGTGGTCCAGAGCAAGGGACCTGATGTTCAGCTTCTTAGGTTCAAATATTCTCCACTAGTTAGCAACGCAATGACTATGGGGAAGTTATTTAACCATTCTATGCCTCAGCTTTTTCATTTTTTTAAAATGGAAATTATATCACTACCATCTCATGTGTTTATTGAAAAGAGCAACTGAGTTAATACATAAAAAAACTCTTAGAGTGTCACCTAGTACTTAGTAAAATCTCAGCAAATGCTAGGGATTATGTTATTAACTTACAATCATGGTAAAAAGGGATATGACAAGCCTAGCATACTTGTTATTAAAAACACTGATTTGGGGCCGGGTGCGGTGGCTCACGCCTGTAATCCTAGCACTCTGGGAGGCCGAGGCGGGTGGATTGCTCAAGGTCAGGAGTTCGAGACCAGCCTGAGCGAGAGTGAGACCCCCATCTCTACTAAAAATAGAAAGAAATTATCTGGCCAACTAAAATATATATAGAAAAAAAAAAATTAGCCGGGCATGGTGGCACATGCCTGTCATCCCAGCTACTCCGGAGGCTGAGGCAGTAGAATCGCTTAAGCCCAGGAGTTTGAGGTTGCTGTGAGATAGGCTGATGCCACGGCACTCACTCTAGCCCAGGCAACAAAGCAAGACTCTGTCTCAAAAAAAAAAAAAACAACAAACATTGATTAAATCTTTTTATGATATATGTATAGATCAAAACATCACATTGTATTCCATATATATACATCCTTATTACTTGTCAATTAAAAATAAATTAATAAAAAATTCTTTGAGCATCAAAAAGAAAAAATTAGAAATACTTTCAAAGAAAATGGATTACTTTTTAATGATCCTGAGAAGGTGAAATGTGTCCTAGCAAAAATATATATCTATGAAAATGGAACTATTCTCTTTTGTCACAGTTGATCAACAAATAGTGCTGTGATATGAGGTATTTCAAATAGAATTGGTCTTTTAAACAAGTACACAGAATCATATTATTAAATGCATGTACTTTTTACTACTTGAACTGACTTATCAATAATATCAATTGTCACCTATCAGTTACATTGAAGTTAATTAGATATATAATTAATTATGCTCAAAGGAAACTTAGGATATTAAAATATATTTTTTAGAAAACAAATTGACTTATATAAAAGAATTTTTATAAAATTAGCACATTTTATTTTAAATGAAGCATTATTCTTAGCATAGTTTTGTCAATGATTTATGTTTATAATCATCACCCTAATAATCATAATAATGATTATTACTACGATGACACAGTTCATCATAAGAGCTGAAGTAATTTCAACATGCATTCATTAATCCATACAACTATCTCTGGGTTTCTGTATAAAAATCATCACACTCATCATCATCAGCATCATCAAATGGTCTGTTAAAATTCATCAATATTTATTAAATACCTATAGTCTACAAGGCAATAATAATTCAAAGACAAACCAATAGATAGAATAGTCCTCTCTGCCAAAGTAAAGAATAATTCCTTTTTAAAGCTAAATTCAGTTCCCCTAATATATGTTCAGATGTGGCAACAAAAACAATTTACTCTGGAATTGACTGCATTTCACATTTCTCCTTGACTTCACCTGTTAGATGATGTGACAAGACATAGCAGATACAAATAACCCAATAAACATATTTAAAGACCTTCAGCAAGAATGAGTAAGAAGAAAAAAGAACATGGTGTTGGTTAACAAAATTACTCTTACTCTTTCACCGTTTGCATACTTTCATAGTATTTAAGTTGTTTATGAGGGTGCCATAGGGGTGTGCTTTGTCACTAAGAAAGTTTCTCTGTTACTGTAGTTCTGCATCCACAAGTTTCTTAAATGGGTCATTTCAAACCACCAGTGCTACTAAAAATAGCACTCAAAGTGCATGATTAACTCAATCAGCAGTATTGGTAAATAAATAATTTGCATATTGGTGGAGCTAGATGATTTTATATATGTCTGTCTGTATTCTTATATATTTGTACATTTTTCCTTATTTTCCAGTTCTGAGATTGTTTGTAACCTACAGCTGACATGACTAGTTATCCACCAGAAGTTCCTGCTGTCCTGGTGTGCGGTTGTGGCAGGGGTGCTACTGGGCCAGGGACTGTATTTACTGACTCCTCCATTGTATAGGGTATGGCCATGTGGTTTGTTCTTGCTAACAGAGTAAGAGTAGAAGTGATCTATAGCATTTCTGGTCAGGACTTTTAAGAAGTTGGTGGGGTTTTCTACTTTGTTTTTCCCCTTCTGCTGGCTGGAAGCAGAGGATTGTGAAACCACAAAAGATGACAGGGGTAGAAGGTGGAAGGAACCTGCATCTCTGAATCACATGGAGGAAGGTCTCCTGCCAATAAAAAAAGAGTATCCAACCCCAAGTTGATTTCTTTCCCTTTCCTGCAGAGGATCTTTGCCAAAATAGGTCTAAGCTTCCTTATCACAACCATCACAAATTTATTAAGAATGAAGGTGATTTCTTTAATTGTGTCACTGGTGAATGGTTCTAGGTAGAGACCTCAATTGTAGCTACAAATCTAAAAGGAATTTGTAAAATTTCTGGCAACTCCATCTCTGTAAATCACAGTAGAGAACCAGAAATCATCTTTTAAAGGCTTTCAAGTAGTCAAAATAAATGAATGTCACAAATTCCTAGTGTTAAATGATAGGACTTTATGCAAGGGGAAATCTATGAGACCCTATGAGGACATTTAGGTTCTATGTTATAAATTTATGCTAATAAGTGTAAGTTACATTTGTAGGGAAAAGGCCCATAAAGTTAAAAAAAAAAAATCACCAATTCTATAACTCAAAAGAAAGGAGCAGGCCGAGAATTTACTTGGAAAAGTGTAACTATTATTTAAGAATATATATTTGCAGTATATGAATAGTAGTGGGCAAAGAAAGTACATTTTTAGCAAAGGAAACTGACATTCTGGTTAAATTTCAATCAAGAATATCTGTCTTTCATGATTAAATTAAAAAGCTTCTGCACAGCCAAAGAAACAGTCACGAGAATAAACAGACCACCTACAGAATGGGAAAAAATTTTTGCATACTACACATCAGATAAAGGACTGATAACAAGAATCTATTTAGAACTCAGGAAAATCAGCAAGAAAAAAATCAAGCAACCCTATCAAAAAGTGGGCAAATGACATGAATAGAAACTTCTCGAAAGAAGATATAAGAATGGCTAACAAACATATGAAAAAATGCTCAACATCCCTAATCATCAGAGAAATGCAAATCAAAACCACAATGAGATATCACTTAACCCCAATGAGAATGGCCTTTATCAAAAAAACCCAAAACAACACATGTTGGCGTGGGTGTGGAGAGACAGGAACACTAATACACTGCTGGTGAGACTGCAAACTAGTGCAACCCCTGTGGAAAGCATTATGGAGGTATCTTAAACAGATTCAAGTAGACCTGCCATTTGACCCAGCAATCCCATTACTGGGCATATACCCAAAGGAAAAAAGGTCATTCTGTAACAAAGACACATGTACCCGAATGTTTATAGCAGCACAATTCACAATCGCAAAGATGTGGAAACAACCCAAATGCCCATCAATACGTGATTGGATTAGTAAGCTGTGGTATATGTATACCATGGAATATTACTCAGCTATAAGGAATAATGAAGATACGACATCGCTATGGTTCTCCTGGAGAGAGTTGGAACCCATTATATTAAGTGAAGTATCCCAAGAATGGAAAAACAAGCATCACATGTACTCACCAGAAAATTGGTTTCCCTGAACATCACCTAAATACACATCTGGGAACGACACCAATCGGATATCAGACTGAGGTGGGGGGTGGGGGAGGGGATGGGGGTATGCCTACACAATGAGTGCATTGCGCACCGTTTGGGGAATGGTCACGCTTGAAGGTGCTGACTCGGGAAGGGGGGTGGGGGGGGGAGGAACATATACCTACATGATGGGTGCAACGCGCACTACCTGGGGAACGGACACGCCTGGAGCTCTGACTTGGGGGGAAAGGCGGTACATGGGCAACGTATGTAACCTGCAATTCTGTATCCCCCATAACAATAAGATGAAAAAAAAAATTATATATTAGAAAGTAAAAAAAAAAAAAAAGGAAAAAAAAAAGAATATCTGTCTTTGATGTTGGGTTAGTTTGTAGTCAACTCAATATTTTGGGGCTTGATATATAGAGGGCAACAATACTCTGTAGTCTTTTAAAGGGAAAACATTCCCTCATATATATGGTTGAGAAAGAGTTTCCTTCAAGTGCCTGTGTAAGTTCATGAAAGATTCTTCCAAATATTATCTATGATCCAGTCACTCAATCTGAGGAATAAAGAATTCAGTTGGAAGGTCTTTCTAAATATTCACTGGCTCATTCTCTATGTTCACATTGTATTTTCCCCACATTTCTATTACCTCATCCCTCACATTGGGTTGTAAATATTTGTATACTGTTTCTCCCTCCATTAGAGGAGATATGTAAGATCTTGGAGTTTGTTTTGGTCATCTCTATTTTCTATCAACAAAATGCAGTGCCTGGCACTTACTAGGTGTTCCATAGGTATTTGTTGAGTGAATATAAGACTGTCAACGATTACAGCAGGAATATACTATTTAAGTAATTTACAGAGGGAAAAGAGCCTTTCGGTCAGAACAGCAACTAGTTTACCAAGAGCAACAAAAAAGGGAACACACCACGAATTATGAATGATTTATGGAATAAGTGATTTTCCACTTTATATCAGCTTTTACTTGGCCAGAAAGTACTGAGTCCCCTGGGGCTTTCTGCATTATGAGTTGGGAGTCACCAGTTATCATCAGGTAATGGAACAAAATTAGGGGTGAAGCTATAGCCCAAAGCTGGCTCTGGGTCCCAGTTTTATATTTCTGGTTTGTGGTTTAAGAGTGGATATGTTTACCCTGCAAATCACTGCTTAGTTCTGGGAAAATGGCTAAACCGCATCATGGTAACAAATACATCCAATTGCTTCCTCTGAGAGAGTATAGAACCCAGAAAGTCCTTCACATTCACCATGACACACTCAAAACCTCCTTTCATTTTGTCCTATGGAGAAGGACAGGAATAAAGTGGGATGAAAGATTAATAGTATTTCTGTAGCACTGAGGCAACAGTTCATTTGTGAATCATTCCTTAGCACATTTATATAAAGGGTACATGGGATATTAATTTCAACTATAATAGATTTTGAAAGACTGTCCTTTCGTTACAAATATTTTCACTCAAAACCAAAATCTTCATTAGTTTTTGAGGCCAATACCATTAAAAAAAATCTTTTCTGGGTCACTGTTTTCCACACTATTACAATGCAATGAAGTGAAACTTCCCACCCACCAAACTCTTTGCCCTGTCTACTGTTGCCCTTATATGTCATTGAAAGATACAAACAATATTTGTGGTTAGGTATACCATGCTCCTGTCAGGAGCAAAGCTATTTTGCGCTGTAATGCAAATGACTGCATTCATCAAAAGAGCTTTGTTAGTTATTCATTGTGTTGCTTATCATTGCTTTCCCAAACCCCAGTCATCCTGCAGCGAGCACAGAGGTGCCTCAACAGCAGCATCAGCCACTGTCAAAGGTATCCTTATCAGGCAAAGCAGAGTGTGCTGGGAATGACCTGCCAAGGCGCTGCATCCTCTTGTCTTCCTACTCCTTTGTGCATAGTGGGATTCTTTGTCCTTACTCTATGATCTGCTTTTCTCAGCATGGTTCATGGTGTGAGACCCACAAACATCTGGAAAAAAACACTGGAAATATAAAGGATTTGTGAAAACACTGGGCTATTTTTTTCTTCTTCTTTTTGTATGAAATGAATTACTTTGTCCAACATTCCTATATGGAAAGCTTGGTTGTTTCCTCCCTTCTCTCTCTCTTTTTTTTTTTAAATGCAAACATAATTATTTAAAGATGTCACAAAACTCAAAGAAGCCTAGTAGGAGTGGAGAGAAGGAAAGCCCAAAAGGGATATTGACAAGTTGAGAAGGGGTCATCTAACGTCTCCGACAGAGGCAGACACAGGAGTCTCTTTTTCATTACATCTAACACAGCTTAACTGAGTTCAACATACGCTTCTCTCTCCTCTGGGGAAAGGTTTTCTTTTTGGACGGGCACTAGAGATTAATCCGTCTGTAATTTCTCCTGCTTTTCTAACTGTCAGGGGATTTGTGTTGGAGATAATGGCGGTATTAATGCCTAACCTAGGTGTAGAAATTGCCTTAATATAACAGGGATCATGAGAGCACACCAATAATTGCCCCTGAGTGATAGCCCTTAAAGTAAATGGCAATATAGGAGGGCCCACATCCAGCCGTCTTTAATGAAGTTTGGGGCTCTTCTGATGAGATTCCCTACACAATAGGCAGGGAATCAAGGCAGCCTCATGAGTTTTAACCTCTAGCCTGGATTTAATATGGCATTATTAAAGATCCTGGCTAGGTTCATTCTGGCATGAAATGTAATAAAATAAGGCACAAAATGTGCTGTAATTAAAGCAGTTTGGATAGTATTATCAGATACTTAATAATTAAGGATTTTATCAGACAGTTGTGCTGGACAATGAGACAAACAATACGCTGATAATGAAATGATACTGGCATTGAAACCAAGGCTATTTAAAAAAAAGAAAACATGGAAAAACAGTCATGCATGGATTTTGTGAAAGCACTGTGGCATTATAACTTAAATTATATAAGTATCACTGGGTGAGAGTCTATAAATAAACAGTTGGCAGGAAATTCAAATAGTGTCAAGTAAAAATTCCCCACATCCTTCCTCTCCTCTTCATCTGCACTGCCACAATAAACTGGAGAGAGACCAGTTAATGTTACAATTGTCCATATATAACACAAGACTGTCACAGTAGGGACAAAGAAAGGAGAAGAACAGGAGCTATGTTAAAGATGAACAACTGCTAGAACACAAAAATAATCTATAAATGTGATTATATTAATCTAACTATAAGCAAATGAGGGCATTTGCTATTTTTTCAATCTATACGCTTTCCATTTATAATTTTTTTTAACATAATATCTCTTCGTTGCTTTTCTTCGCTCAACTGATTTTTCAGAAGCATGCATATTTTCTTCAGTTTCTTGATTTAGAAAAAAAGATTTCAGAAAAAAAGAAAAATAGCTTTAGTTAGATGTGTAGTGAAGCAATTAGAAGTTATGTGCTTGATTATTTTTTCTCTTTTATATTGGTCCAATATAGGGCCTCTTCCTTCCGCTTAACACAGAGGACAAACCGTGTAAGCAGAAGGACATTTGTATGTCATTCTCACGCCCTTCGAGAAGGGGGTATAATCTGGGGGTATGACAGCTGTCCATTCACACTCACTGTCTTAGAGGATAAAAAGTAAAAGAGACACTATAACATTCATTCACTCATTTCACAATGAAATTCAACCCAAATGGTTCTAAACAGGCTCTAGTTATCACACAATGTCTTCATTGTCACATGATGTCTTCACTTTTTCTAAGAGTGATAAAGGAATTCATCAGATGAGTGAATTAAAGAGAAAAAGATGTAAGTTAGTATTTGGCTGCTTTTATTTACAAATCCTCATATGTAAACCCTATTATAAAATATGTCTTTAATTCAGAAGAGGAAAAGTAATAATACATACCAAAAAAAGAAAAAAGAGTATGTCAATTACAATTTTAGAATGCATATTAACTGTGTTTGCAATTTTTAAAATATTCTGATCCCACGTCTAGACTGCTGTTTCCCTAGATACTGTTAAATGAATGAGTGACTCCATTGAACGGCATCATAATGGAAATAGTGAGAGGGCTCTAGTGACCATTCTGGTCACTTGAACTTGGACTCTTCTGTTTTATAGAATTGACCAACATATGAGAGCCACATTCTATTTTTTTATGGAAGCTAGTGCAGTGGAAGCCTAGAACTGGGCTAATTCTCTCCGCATTCTGCTGGATTTCTGGAGAGAGCCAGTTGTATCATCTGTTGAATGTGTCCAGCCCCTGTGTTCATTCCAGACTATGCTGGCTCAGGACTGCTTGACTGTTCTGGGTGAACATGGCTGCTGCTGTGGAGTGTAAAAGACAAACCAGCCACTTCTGGAAGTAACTGAATTTTATTCTCATGGCATCCTTGGGGATGCACATCCAACCTCACAATGGATTCAACGTGGAAGCCATGAGAGCTCTGGTCATCCTGTGTGCCCAGACCTGTGGCATGTCCTCTGGGTAAGCTGAACTCCTAGAATCCCCCAGATGTTTGGCCAGACTGGAGTCTTCTGGGGGATGCAATTGGCTAAACCATATTTCACCCGGACAAGATCTTTAACTGCTGGAGGGAGAGTATACTACTGTTCTCCACTTTATCAGACACCCTACCTAAGTCCATTTGCCTTCTAATAATCAATCAATAGGAATAGGAAACAAAACTTTATTTAGACACCAAATGAGTGTGAATAAATTACAATTAATGATTAAATTTAAATATATCACAGTGCACCCTCCTATCTGAATTATCAAGAGAGTTACATGCTGAATATAAATGTGGTGGTCACCTTGTAATAGTCTATTCTACAGTTCTTTACATTCATTGTATACACTGTGCCCTAAAAAGTGCTGTGGGTTTTCATTTGCTTATGAACAAGACATTGTACTAGATATTGTGGAAGGAAAGAAGAGTCTAAGACAGGGCTCCTTCTTCCAAGGATATTATAACCTAAGAATGAACCCAAACAAATCCGAATAACTCTAAACAAGGCAGAGTATGAAGAACTCCACTCCAAAGAGATATAAACTAGGAGTAGTACAGACTTAGAGAAGTACAGTTGAGGAACTCAGGGATGGCTTCAGGGATCGTGAGGCATCCCGAGGTAGAGAAAATGTTTCCACAAAGAACATGGAATGGGCCAAGTGCAAAATAAAGTAAAAAATCAGCCGCCCAGTTTGGCATTTATGATTTTGAAAGAGCAGGAAAATGTGGCTTGAGAGAAAGGTGGGTTTAATCATAGCACTTGAATCTTAAAATGCTTGCTAATTACACCTGATTTTGTCATTTATAGACAATTGGGAGCCACTGAAGATTTCTGAGCAAGGGAATGATACAGGTAGATATTCTTCAAAAATACGTATTTGGCAGTGGGCTGGCAAGGCATTGTGGCTGTGCCTATTACTGACTGAAGTGATCTCAGGGGTCATGTATTCCATCCTTCCACCTGGTCCTTGAGAAAACTGGGATGTGCCTAGGGTCTGGCAGGGGACAGACCCCAAATCCTTTCACATCTAGCCAAATGTTCTTGCTAATATCACTGTTGAATTATTGTAATTCTTGTGCTTTCTTATAAGACCATTTTCTGAAAAAATTCACAGAATTACTGCTACATAATTTTGTTCATCAATTTTTGTGATACAGTCTTTCTATAGCAAAGAAACCTCTCCCTCTAAAATGCTCATATGTTTTTCCTTGATTTGTCAAGGTTTGACATTAATCAATACTCCACCTTTTTTCTCAGAGGTTGGCTGGGAAAGATACTGGAATACAGGCAGAAGTCACTTCCTAGGTCACACCATGTGCATATCCTTAAAGAGAGTCTAGGAACTCCTCTGACGGAGTGACTAAGTGGTGAGCCATTTTTTTACCTGGAGAGCTTCATTTGTTTTACTCAGGTAGAGAGATTAGCAGCATCTTGTGACTAATGATCAATGACTTTTAAACCATGTCAATACCTTTTTAGAGTTAAAGCATAATGAAAACTTAATGAAGGCTTCCTGGTACATTAACTTTCTATGAGAAATATACATAAGAAATGCATGCTCAGCAGTTGAATGAATCCATCTGTGTTTTATAGGTATTCCTGACTTAACAATCTAGTTCCACAAACACTGAATATCTATTTTGTAAAATCCCTGTATTAAGCAACTTTGTGGAATACAAAAAATGGCATATGAAGTGGATATTTTCCTCAAGGACCCTTTAGAATAGAAGTTAATTTTCTTGTGTTTAATTACAAATAGGTGTGAGAATCAAATTCAGAAGGTGACCTAAATTACTGGTTGGCATAGTCATATCAGGATGAATATCATCAGTGCTATCATCAAAGTCTAATCCTTGGGAACACAATGTGAGGTGAATTTAAAACGTGAACATGAATAACATTTTCCTGAACATCTACTATGTGCAAGCATTCTTCTATGGGGCCAAGGGTAGGTTGAGGGACTAAAACAAATATAACAAAGACAAGTCCTGCTCTAAAGGAGAAAGACAGACAAGTGCTCAATTGAAATAAAATACAAAGCACTTGCTAAAAGTTCAATAAAAGAGGTTCAGATAATATTACGGATTTTTGGAGGTGAATCCATGTATTCTGTTTAGGGCTCTGAAAAGACATCAGGAAGTAGGTGGCATTTCAATTGAGTCTAAAGGTGAGATGGGATTTCTAAAGGTAAAGAAATAAGGGAAGAACCATATCGATCTTATTCCCAACATTTTAATAGTTTTATATGGGTGAAATCTTGTTAATATATATATGAACATCAAAGAATGCTTGGAAGGGAAGCTATCGCTAGGGAGTAGCATGCGGAAATGTGGTTGTCAGGAGCCTCCTCTCTTTCTCTCTCTAGGAAAATAATGCTCATGCGGTGCAATGGTTGTTTTATGCTGTTGCTTTTGTGATTGTCGTTTGGTTGGTTGGCATAAGCATGTAGACTCCCTGCAGCCCTGGTCAAATGACTAGAGTCTCTCTAAAGACCAAGCCTAGGGAAATTGCCCCACTTTTTATGCAGGGAAACTCTGCAGAACATCATCCAGTGCAGAGGAGAAGTTATAGAGCTATGCCTGAGGACAGCCACAGAAGTAAAAGAGACCTCACATATATGCAGGAATCAAATGGAACAATTTGAAACTCCAATGAACCTTTGCCATCCACTTTGCTGCCCCTCAGTCTAGCAACATGAAGCTGTCCTACTCATGACACACAGACACATACCCATGAACTCATTCATCTAGGGTTAGATACACATCTTATAACAAGACATAACTCTATTTTTTTCTTCCCCACTCAAGAAAGCACAGCAGAATGCAAGGGTGTAATAGTGATGGTTATAGAATAACTAATTCTCTCTCTCTCTCTCCATATATATATACAAACACACACACACATAGATACATATACATATATATGGTTTGTGAACATTTGTGAATACTTTTGTATAATTTTTAGTAACATTATTTACAAAATATCTCACAACTTCTAAGACACATTTGAACACTTCAAAAATTTATTGACACAATTAGAAGGGGTCTGAGCCCATTATTTGTCTATCCCCTTGCCTTCAGGTAGGCTTTAAGAAGACCAGTATAGGCATCTCGCTCTTGACATTTTTTAATCAAAATAAATTTCAAGTGAATTCATCTGTGAGCAATTCATTTTTTTCCAAACTTGCTTTGTTCATGTTGAACTGGGAAAAAAATTTGGTTTAGGAAATGCTTCTTTATTAAGCTTCCTTTCCAGCATGTTAAGAATTATGCACTAGAAATTTTGAAACTAGTTAAATATGTTTATTTTCATTCATTGAAAAAGCATAAGCTTTAAAGACTGCATGTTTAATGTGTAATATTAGAAAAAGCAGCAAGTGTATAATTTTACCTATTCTTAATATTTATCTAACTATCTGAAAAGTAGGATATTTACTCAATATAGTAATGAACTCTTGTCAAAGCTGCAACCGATATATAAATAAAATGGCAACAGTAAAAACATGTGCTAGGCAGCCTATGTTTATGATCTCCTGACAGAAAATGTATAAATAGGAAAAATTTACCACTCCTTCACGAGAGCCTAATGAAGCAGAACTAAGATCTCACACACACTATCCGTCAGGTTGGGAACATTGGCAATTTCTCAATTTCATGCAGAATAGCATTGTTCAAGTCACATCTCCTGGAACAAAGGTCATTTTTTCCCCCTTGAGTCAAAATACTAAAGCTGTAATTGTTTCAAAAGTTTTCCTTTTTCTTAAGCTAATGTTAATTTAATGGGCATTTTTTTCCCTACCTCCTTGAATGTAGGGGATGCAGGGCTATGCTGTCTACAAAATCAATCAGTTCCATGCATTGTGGCACATGAAGTACATTTAATTGATGTTTATTGCAAGGCAAAATGATTTATAGTGTCTAATAAGCATTCACAATTTAGAGCCTGTGGTTCATAACAGCTTCCTGAAATAACAGAATCTTGGGGTGTATAAGGCTGTTCATAAAGGCTATTAAAAACACTGCATCTATTTAGCCATGGAATCTGATTCAGCTATAGACAAGATGAGGAATCAAGCACCAGCAAATGCTTCCATAGCTAAGTCTGGTAATGGCTAATTGAAAGGTTGCAGTGTGTAAGAAGGCTTAAATATGGCCCAGATTTTAGACAAAGGCATGCTTCCAATTTCTGAATGTTCATTTATATTTCTGCAAGCTGCATTACTATGTTGGCCAAAAGAGGCATATGGAGTTTCAACTCCTCTTTAAGCTGCACATTTTTAACTTGCACATGAAAACACATTTTAAAATTTGTTACATCAGCTTGGATCATATGCCAGGTCTCAAAACTCTCCTCTAGCACTTCCTCAAGTTGTTTTGAAATGTTGGTGTATATAAAAGGTCAGATTAACAAAGCTACAGGATATACTAAACAGAAAAAAAAGTAATAGACACAAACAAATCACCTTCCCATAAACCTAGAGTGTGCTGACATGATTTCAGAAAGACATTTAGCTCATACAAATCACTGAATAAAGATGCCAATATTTGTCTGAATTCGTGGCTCCCACTCTTCTACTATTCTACAGACCCTGAACTCAGATCCCAAACCTAATTCCTAATCTCTTCCTCGAGACCTGTTCTTGTGCCCCCTGTGTTTCTTATCCCAGTTAGGGCCATTGTTCTCTTCCCCTTTGCTCCAATCGAAACATCCACTTTTTGGATTCCTTTCTCTCTCTTTCTCCATTAAGATCAGTCCCCAAATCCTGACACTCTGGCTTGCCTCCCGCTCACAGCCACCCTTTCCAAGCTAGCTCCGTGCCCCTATTCCCATGTCTCTTGTCCAGAGACTGGGATTTTCTACTAACCTCTAGTCTCTCTTACCTTCTCTTACCTGCCTCCCTTACCACTCCCACCTGCGTGAGCCTCAGGGGCCACCTGGGGCACAGTGCTCCCTCCACCCTCCTCAACTCCCAGGATTCAGCCAGGCAACTTGGTTTTATATATTGGAGCTCCTTATTTCATCTGGAAAAAAAATGGTTCTACTCCTAAAAACTAGTGTGAAAATCCCCTGCCCTACCTTGCTGATAGTAACACTCTCTCATTTTAGCCAAGCATAGATCTGATCTTGCCATTCCTCTTTCATAAAGCATTTGAATGTTTCTAACCACATATAAAAGAAAACTCACTCTCCTCAGCGTGGCACTCAAAATCTCCCATGATCTGCTCCTGTCCTCCTTTTTGGTTATTTAACTTCTTTTGCCTTTCCCAAAATCCCCTATAGTCCACCCATACCAGGCTTTAACACCCTCTAGATTTCCCAGATTCTGAGCCTTCAGTTTCACGGTCTTTACAGCCCAAATTCTGTACCCCTGTCTGTGTTGTTCCATGTTCAAGGAACAGCTTGACTTGTGTGTTCTTCACGAATTTTTCTGGTGGTCCCCTTCGTCCAATTCCCTTTTCCTTTCCCCCTCTCTTCTTATCAGTTATATTTTGTTTCATCTTATCCTAAAGATGTTAAGCCCCCAGAGAATCAAGGTCCCGTCTCACCTCTGGAGCTCCCACTGTGCTAGTACAATGCTTGGCACCTAGAATGTACTCAGTATATCTGCAATGAATTTAACTGGATGTTCACTATCAATCACTGGGTTAATTTACTACTCATATCACCAAAAAGTCACTAATGCTTTTCAATTATTTACAAGAGCTACATTGTAAACTTGCAAATCAAATTACTTAAATTTAATTTAAAACAAATGCCAATGTTTGACATCGGTACAATGAAAATACGCATCGAGGGAAAAGGTCTTGATTCCCTAGAAATTACAATCATAACCACATGACTCAAATGGGTAACAAGAATCCAGTCTTTATTCTACTGTAGCTAAAAAAGGGGGGAGAAAGATTATTCATTGCCTCATGGCTTGAAAGTTTGTCACAAAGCTTGAGGAAATTTAAATGTTTATTTTAGTATTCGCTAGAAAATTTGAAAAAAAATAGTCTTTAAAATTCAAGCAACTTTTCCTCCGTGAAAAAGTTAGTTTGTACTGTTCATTTTACTTCTATCCCACTCTAAAAAACATCCAGTAGCAAAATGCATTTGGGGAAAAATGCAGCCTGTACTTTTGAGATCAGCTATTTTTCTGAAAACTAATATTTTTGGTTATAAAACTTATGCCTAGGTTCAACTTTTATAGAGTATGCGGCATAATTCAATAGCATAGTGTCTATATCATACTCAAATTAATCAACTTTCACACTTCTTGGAGAGTCTACCTTTGGCCTGGCCATGGGGTTGGTGCTATGGGAACAATAAAGAATTAAAAGAAATAGAAAAACAACATCTTCACATGAGAATAATTAGATATGGATCCAGTAAAGAGTATGAGACAACAGTAGTATAATCAGATGCCAAAGGGTTTAGCAGGGATAAAGGTTCATCTGTATTCAAGGGAAACAACCCTCCTCTAAGTTTCTCTCTTTCTGGTGTGGGCTCCCCCTTCGCCAACACACCATGGCTGGAAAACTAGGCGTGATGTTTGGTTGTGTCTTCGCCTTTGTTCCTGCCATTCAGTCAATGTCAGGAAGTAATATTTCTAAACTCTTTCTTTAAAATTTCTCTTACTCTCCCATTTTTACCTTAGGTCCCACTGTCACACTGTATTTTAGGATCTCCTCATTTCTGCAGCAACTTCCTAATTTGCCATCAGATTTACCTGTGCCCCTCTGTCACCACACCATTTAGCCTGCTCACACGACCCAGTGACTGTTCATTATCCGGTTGATACAGTTGAAACACCAGCCATGATATTAAGAAGGCCCATTGCAATACGTCTTCATTCATTCATTTACCCATGCAACCAACCAACATTTATTCCTTAACACTTATTACACGCCAGGTGCTATTCTAGGCACGGGGGTTAGTATTTTTACTGAACCATTTATATTATTAATATGTACAGAACCAGAGATTGGGTTACTTCTTGGCTGTGTAATCTTGAGTTACTCTCTCACCTCTCTTATTCAGCTAGTTTTCTTCTTTACAAAATCGGAAAAATCTCCTGCCTGCCCTACTTAGGTCAGAGGATTTCTGGGAAATTTAAACACGAGATAGGGCACTGAAAACATTTTGCAATCTCTAAAAGCATAGACAATCATTAATTGCATTATAAAGTTTTGAGTTGTCCTGGAAAGGAATACACTCAGCTAACCTAGGGAAGAGAGAAGTTGGTTCCAGTTGAGGTGATTGTGGAAGACTTTCAGGATGTAGCATTCTCGGAGCTAGACATAACTGGGATAGCTGGACTTCATCCTGCAGATGTTGGGGACTCTGTCAAAGAAGCTGGCAGAACAATGTACTGGCAGAACAATGTACTGGCAGCAGAGTAGAAGAGGGCTTGAAGCTCAGAGACCAGAAGCAAAGAGATAGGTTAGGGGCTGAGAGAAAATGTGGGTTCAATGAATCCAGAAGGTTGGTAATAAAGGAAAAGAGGCATAAATGTGACAGAAGCATAAATGAAAGAAATTCTGCAGAGAAGATACCCCAGAATTTGGCAAATTGGATGTGGTTGTTGGGCGGACAGGGTGAGGAACACGGATGAGCAGACAGTGGTTCCCGACTTAGTGAGTGAATGGCTTGTGGTACCCCTACTTGGGACGAAGAGCCAATTTCTATTCAAAAAAGACATGTTTAACACTGAATAGTGAGACTGACTTGCACATATCATGGGGTAAATATTGAATATTTACAAAATAATACTTACATAATATTACAGAAAGTCTTATTAGAGGCAAATGCACTAAGTACTTTTTGAAGAAACAGCACTTCATAAGGATTTCTCAGATTAATGTACATGATTTATGATACAGAATCCTAAGATTGGGGAGGAATTTGAAAGGAGGTTCAATACAAGTTGTTAACCCTATTATACTGTTCTTAATTTTGTTATTTTATTTATTTTTATTGCTCTAGTTGAAAGGGGACCTGTTTTGCTCAGAATGCCCCAAATGATGGCAATTTTTTGAGTTCTAGAAATGCAACTCTTTTGTATTTGGATTAAATGAATTCATTCTTTATTCCCACTGTGGGAGTACAATGACCCAGATTTCAAGCTTTCAAGATCTGTAAATTATAAAATGATAAAACCATCTTTTCTGTAAACTGAACACTGTTTTCTGTTTTCTAAGGGTTTTATTTTTTAGTGTTCTAGTTTCTAAGCCTCCTCTTTGTGGGCTACTTCATGTGATTCATATTTCTATGCTTGCTTTCTGAATTTATATTTTATTTTAGTTTTTAAAAAAATCATTACATACCTAAGCAAAATCTTACCCCACCCAAAAAAATTTCCACAGAGAGATTTTTTTTAAATGCTAGGTTAAAGTAGGAATTGAACTCTAGACTTTAAGGTTTTAAGACACCATTTCCACAGCAATAGATATGATTCCTTGCGAATCTCTAGAACTTGCACTGTCCAATACAGTAGCCACATGTGGCTATTGAAATTTAAATTAACTAAAATGAATAAAATTAGAAATTTCCTTCCTCAGTTACAACAGCCACATTTCAACTGCTCAGTAGCCACATGTGGCAGTGGCTATTGTGCTTGATGGCTTAGATACAGCATATTTCCATGATCCTAGAAATTTCTATTGGATAGTGCTGGTTGAGACCATTTTTACATCAGTGAAAGGACTTGACTCCAGTCCATTTTCCCTGCAGTTGGTCCAAGTATTTGTATAGCTGCAAACGTGGACCAGCGAGGCCACGGCCAATCGGACAGCTGTTCACAGATCTACTCCTGTGGTCAAAGTCCCAGAATAGCTCCTGCCATCCTTGTGACCAAGGTCACAATGGAAGAATGTTTCTTACTTTCCTGTCTCCCTCAAGGGACCATATCATCCATTGCACTCAAATTACCCCATAGATCCCTGGCAAAGCAAGCTCCCTCAAGGGAATTCACTCCAAAATAATTTATTTCATATTATTTAATCAAATTTATTTCATTTTTGTAAAAAAGAAAAAAAATACAACTTTTAGGAATGTGACTCTATCGTGTCTCCTAAGAAAAAAGTCCATGCTGTTGCCTCTAACTCAAACATAGGAACCTCAGGAGAAATGAGGCGTCGAGGCCAAAGCCCGGTAGCTGCCAGTGGGCAGGTTTTATTTTTCCCCTAAGGCATTAAATGATGTAATTAAACAAATATTTTTGTGAGTATTGCAGAAATATCTTGCTGCTCTGCAATTTGTTGAACACAAAGATAACATTCAATAGATCCAAGAAAAACCTAGGGAGGCTGGGCCTTCCAAAATCACTATGGCTTTGGCTTCAGTTTACAATAATGGCCAATTTAATTATCAGCTATCACAGAGCATAAAATGAGCCATTATGGTAGCTCATCAGAAGAAAAAAAAATCTGACATGGAAGGCATCCGATTTAATTGGTTCTGGTACTGAGAATTCACCAAAATAACTCCTGACCATAAACAATGTTACAGCTATTAAATGTATCTTATAAAGATCATACATTTCAGAGGGAGATTGAATTTTAAAGCAGACTGAATAATGCCCTTATATATAGGAGACTATGCTTAGTAAACCTGCTAATTAAAGCACTTAATAATTAGGGGGGAAATCCACCACTCTAAATCTCTTGTCTGTAGCAGAGAATTCTCATTTGCTCTTTAGAGAAATAATCAATTGAAGGGCACATTTTTCTTCTCTTTGTTCTTTCCCATCAATTTTAATGGGCACAGAACATCAGTCACACAAAATGTAATGGGACAAGAAGATGGATGAGTACATTTGAAGCCACTAGTCACAGGACAGAAAACATCCTGATGAGGTGACCGTGGCAATGCAGAGTTCAACAATACGGCCTGGGCAATATTTAGTAAGTGAAACTATGTCGCTACATGATTTGGTATTAGCACTCAGCAAAATCAATCTCTAGACACAATGTATCACATTTCCACAGGTCAGACTTTCAAAGTCACATTCTCAAAATACGCTCCCATGACACTTTACTTCCAGAAAATGATTTAAACCAGTGAAAAAAAATGGATAAAGAAGAGAAAAACAATCTAACCTTAATGAACCTGACCTTGTCTCCTAAGTGATTAAAATTCCTTTGGAAGGAAAATTTTATGATGGCCCAGAAATGGCATCCACATATTATAAGCTAAACTTGTGCATGCAGTGGGTGCTGAGCCCTGAGCTTCCCTCTTCAGAACCAAGGCACTGGCACCCCGGGGCCTGGGAGCACTGGCTGCTGCAGCCTCACAGCTTTGTCCTACTCTTGGAACTGAGCTCTGCTAAATAGAGCCACTTTGTTCAATGACTTGCCCACTCCCCAGGGCAACCACATGCAAAGATTAGACAGTGCCGGAGTGCAAAGGCATGGCTGCTTTGCCTGGCTGGAGACAACTCTACAGGGCCATCCTGGCTTCAGAGGTTTCTCTGTGATCAGATCTGTGGAGGTCTCTGTTGAGACCACATCACAGTTCTACATTGTCCTCTGCCCAGTCCTACCCGCCTTCATTATCTCCCAGGTATTGCTCCTTAGACAACTCTCCAAGCTTTTCACATGCAAATCTCCGTCTCAGAGCCTGTTTCTGGGGCCAGTTAACCTAAGACAGCATATACAATCAAAACTCTTTTCTTTGCAGCAAATGAAGATAATTTAAATGCTGGGCTAAATGAAATAACTATAGACATTCAGGTTCACAATTAGCAAGTAACATACTATTACTTTTTTAGGACTTACACAGACATAAAGGTGTTTTTTATTGAGCTTTTAAAAAAAATTTTAAATGTAGTACATTTAATAGTTTAAGTAAGGAGTTTGATTCTTATGGGTCTCTATGTCCCTATGTAATCCAGTAACTAATTACAGTGTATTAACATATTCAGGGGCTAGGGTACCATTGCTAGGTTTCCTTTTTGAGAGATTTAAGGTACTATTAGGCATCATACAACCATCCATTAGTTGCCACTTATGACTGCTAAGATATTAATAATATGTAAATAGATGGTTTCCCAAGATTCTGTTAGCCATTTCTTTGTCTCTCATGCACCTTCCAAAAGCAATCATTTATTACAGGATATTAAAAAAATGAAACTAAACCTATATGGAACATATTAAGAAGATTTCACATCTCAAATTAATAAGTGTTTCTCCCTCTTTCAGAATTTTCTGTGATCTACGAAACACAGATAATACTGGCCAAAAAGCTGAGAATACTTCAAAGCTGTCAAAGGAAACTTCAAAGTGAGGGACTAGTTTTAAAATTATTTTCTGGTTATAGTGGAAGA
This sequence comes from Eulemur rufifrons, assembly GCF_041146395.1. Classification (NCBI taxonomy): domain Eukaryota; kingdom Metazoa; phylum Chordata; class Mammalia; order Primates; family Lemuridae; genus Eulemur; species Eulemur rufifrons. The sequence continues at coordinate 32,281,815 of NC_090998.1, read as the reverse complement.
TGACAACCAGGTATTTGCGGTGGGAGGAGGAAGAGGAAACCACTCGGGAGCAGTCATTAGAACCTTTATAATATTGGTACTGGGTGAGCTCCAAGATGCCAGTGGGAGACACAGTGGTCACGTTCATCAGCCACAAAGTGTCAGTTACTCAGCCAGAAAATGGTAATCCATCAGAGATCATTTCATGAGCGAGATGATCTTAGATGGAAATTGTAGGGGAGGCTAGTTATAGATACCATTTTCTCTAAATGTGTTCATCACTGTTTTGTTTGTTTGTTTTTATTGTTATCATTGATCAAGTATGAAAGCATTTTATCTTCCTGAAATCTAGGACCTACTTACTTTGCTTTCAAGAGAATAAAGTGACAGGATAAAAGATCTGCAAGGCAACTTCTTTTATAGATTCATATTTAACTTAATTTCAACAACTTTTTAGAATAGTATCCAATTGGAGCCCCTAAGCCTGAAAAAGAATGTATAGTCACTGACACTACTTAAGCATATCTGTTAATAACCTACTCTGCGTATGCACAGCATACAAATGAATCTGTAATATTAATATTTATACCTTTGCTGAGGTCACTGTTTTTTATTGGTGATATTTTATTTCAGAAGGTAGAAATGGAAAAGATGAAATTAAGCCATCTGGTCCGGTGTGGTGGCTCACGCCTGTAATCCTTGCACTCTGGGAGGCCGAGGTGAGAGGATCGCTTGAGCTCAGGAGTATGAGACCGACCTGAGCAAGAGCAAGACGCTGTCTCTACTAAAAAAAATAGAAAAATTATCCGGGGTTGTGGTGCATGCCTGTAGTCCCAGCTACTCAGGAGGCTAAAGCAGGAGGATCACTTGAGCCCAGGAGTTTGAGGTTGCTGTGAGCTAGGCTGATGCCACAGCACTCAGGGCAACAGAGTGAGACTCTGTCACCAAAAAAATAAATAAATAAATAAATAAATTAAGCCATCTAACTTTATACCAATTCAAGAGGAGATATTTCCTCGGGTGTTTTAGCCTAAATTTCACACTCAATGAAATATTATTATATTGAATGGAATATCACCATGGTCGAACTTCCTCTCAATTCTAATTGCATTAAATATAATAGGGTATAATGCCAAAAAAATTTTTAAAAATATACATCATTTATACAAATTCTTGAAGGTTGAGTAAATTTACACTCCAGTAGAGACCCTACGTCTATATATAGTTCTCAAAATGGCATAATCAAGACAGTAAAAATATCCTTCCTTCCTCCTTCCCTCCCTTCCTCTTCAGATTTCCTTAGGCGCTGAATAAGATTCTAGTCTGGCATGGCAAATATGTTTAGTGTTTTGGTCACAGTTTAGAGCTAATTTTCATGGAATAGAAAATTAATCTAGGTGAAAAATGAACTTTTTAAAATGTAATAACTTCTACCCTCTCTGAGTGTTCTATCTAAAGTTATCTGTAGGCCACTGAGTTAGAAAGTTTCCTAAAAAGCTTAACTGATACTAGGTTTATGGGGGGATATTATCTTTACTCATTATATTCTTCATGGCTCAAAGAATATCATAGCTGTTAAAGTAGTAACTAATAATGTAAGTAAAAGGAATATGTTTTTATAGTTATTGAAAAATATATTTTCAGTATATTATTAAATTGGATTAGGTTTTATTTAGAGCTTAAAGTTTTAAAAATGATTTTCATGGTTTTTCTTAGGCTGCTTCTTGTTTTATATGATTTTAATTTGGATATTTGCACTTGGAGAAATTCTCGTTTTAGTGCTAGAATAATTATGAAACCCAAAGGCATCATCATCAGAGAAAATTTAGAAAATATCTAATATATATTTTATAATCATCTTAAATTCTTTTTATGTTAAAGAGGAGCATACATAAAATTGTTTAACAATTTTAGCCATATTTCACTATTTCTAGAATGCATATAAATCCTGTAAAATAAAAAGATACATGCATTAAGCTATTCTTACATAAAATAGCTAATTCAATTTTACAGCACAGAAGGCAACAAAAGGAGAAACACAACAATCACTAAATCAATGATCAATTTATTTAATCGTACATAGATATTTCTTATTTTAGATACCTTATTTTAATTTTAATCTATGCTACAGCAAATCATCATCACAATGACACCTCAAGACACTTCGTTCTTCTCTCTCTCTGAGAGCTAATATTGCTCCTTGTACCATAGTTATTTGTGTACACATCTATTACTAAAGCCTGTTGGACAGTGAACACCTTGAGGGCAGAGATCCCATCTTATTTTGTTTTTATGCCACCTTTATCATACTGCTCTGCAGACAGAATTCATTTAGTATTTAGTCATTTCTCCTTTACTCAAGAAACATCTGTATGGGTACTGGGTTAGCGTTGAGGATGCAGAGATTGATAACAGGGTTTTTGCCCTCCAGAGATTCAGAGACCAGTGAATCTGCAAGTAAATTGAGAAATTATAGCACTGCGTACATGTTATGACAGAGATAAGCACTAGCACCTTGGAAAGAGATAAGAGAGGGTCTACTCAAGTCCAGGGACTCTAGAGAGATTTCCTGCAAAAGGCAATACCTGACCCATGCTTTGAGGAACACTATAACTTAGCTGAGAAACCATGGGGAAATTCTAGAAAGGAAGAATAGCTAGGTATGTTGGCCTATTTGACAGCTGAGTAATGAAAATTCTGCCATTTTCCATATTGACTAGAGACCTTGCAGTAAGGCCCTGATATGCATAAACCTGGGTAATAAAATCCTCAGTCTAGGATAAGAGGGCAGAGAAGAAGAGCAGAGTAAGAGTAAAGGAAAGGCCAGTAGTGTTGTTGCTGTTTTTTAATTTTTTTTTGAGAAAAGTAATGACCATTTTTCCCCAGTTCTAAGATGCAAATTCTCCCCCAATATCCTATTGTTTCTGAAACTGGGATGTAGCTTCCAATCAATATGCATATTAAACTATGCATATTAAAATATGTCAACCCTGCTCCCCCAACTGTTCTTAAATTTGATGATGAGCCTTACAATCAAGGCCTGTCTTAAAAGAGACGGCATCTTCAAAATCAAGAAAACACAGCATACGTAGTTTCTTAAATGATTTTGTTTTCAAAGAGCACTCAGTGAATCCTGGGGACAGTGCAAAATAAGATTTCTTTGGTGAATGCAGTTGTGACTATGTCCCCACTCCTATTCCTTGACTTAGTCTGCATTAAATACCTGCTCTGGGCTAGACACCGTATGGAATAATAGAGACACAGCAAAACTAAACACAAACACAGAAGCATCTGACTATATTTGAAATTACAAAGCACCGTTGAAGAGGAGCATTGAAGAGAGTGAATGACTCTGTCTTGAGTTGAGAGAAGACTTCACAGATGGCAAACCTAGAATTGAGTCCTAAGGAATTAAAGTTTTTACAAGGAGGGAAAGGGAAGGGCACTTTAGGCAAAAGGGACTTGGTGCTGAAAGGCAAAGAGATGGGCAAAATCACATTGATTTCAAATAGAACATTACAGTTTGGTTTGGCTAAAATTTGGGATGTTAGGAGAGAATGGAGGAAAGACAGCAGATTGTAAAGTATCTTTTATGCCAGGCACAGATTTATGGAAATGTGGGGAAAGGCTTTCAAGCCCTCAAAAGTGGGGAGTGACAAGTCACTTTCCTATATTGATGGGCTCTCCTAGATGAGATAATTTGATTTAGGCTACTAAAACAATGGAGAAAGAGGTAGTGAAGAGGACCTTTTTTCTCTTCCTTTTGCCCAAAAGGGCATCTTCTATAGACCCTTTCAAGGAGAAATTTTAATGGTATCTTTTATTTTCCCCCTTCCTTCTTTCTTCCCATTCTTCCTCTCTCCCATTTCTTCTTCCTTTTTTTCTTCTTTTATCATACATATTTATTCAGTACCTCCTATGTGCCAGCTATGCAGTAGTTATGGATCAGTAGTTCAGTGGATAAACATGGAGAGCTCAAAGGGAATGGGGAATTTGATATTTAAAACAAAATGAACATAGACTTTAGCATTAGGCAGACCCTAGTTTGAATTCCAGGTGCCCTGCTTGCTGACAATATGAATTTGTCACTTGATTACTTTTTGCCTCACTTTTCTCTAAAATGGAGACAGTATTACCTATCTCACAAGGTCATCATTAGACTGAAATGGGATCATAACTATAAAAGTTACCATTTATGGAATCATTTATGTCTGTAATATGTTATGCCCTTTAAACATATTATCTCATTTAATCCTCAGCAACACACTTCAAGGTTGATATTAATCAATTAAATAATTGCTCAATGAAGTTAAGTAACTAAGTCATGGTCACAGAGAAAAATAATTGGTGTTATTGATTGATTCAAAAGCCTCTACTCTTTTTTCTATGCATAGTGCCTTTCCCCACATTGTGCTTGGGTATTTCGTATGCACTCATAAAAGACAATGATATGCCAACCTAGTTCCAACTTAGTAAAACATTTTCACTATTTTCCATGTTGTCTTAACACTGAGGCTCACAATTGAATAGGCAAAATTGACTTCAAACATTAAAAATATGAGTTAATAAGATATTATAGAGCATACTTAAGGAGTAAATGGCAAGATCTATCTTCAGCAGGTCAACTTAGCCTGGCTGTGCTCTTTCAAATAAAATGCCAAGCAAATAATATCTACACTTATTCTACGATTGAAATTGTCTTAAGATTCTATTTGATTGCATCCCCAGGATATAGCATGTCCCATAGTGATGATGGCACTAAGTCCATTCATTTTTCCATGGAAATCAAGAACCCCAACTACCATAATCATCCCATTCATCCCATATCCTGCTTGAGTCAGGCTGTTCTTCCCATTTCCCCCAAATACATCTTATGAGTCATCATTCTATGACTTTGTTTTTACAGTACATCCTGGACATTAAACACATTACCCTCGGCTGAATGGTATGCAATAACTATGCTGAATTAAAAAATGGACTTTGGCTCCTAACCTAGGCCATTCCAAATAATAACCACTGTTAAGCTGAAGTCCCTTAGACAATCCTTGCTCATATAGAACTGTCTTTTCTGTGCCGGGTCCACCTCACTTGTGTCACACATTTCCACATTTGTCTTCTAATTACTCTCATGGTATATTCCTTGAAGACTAGCTTCTAGCTCATGCTTCTTTTGTATTCTGGGTTACTATCTAACAGAGTACTGAGCATAATGCAGGTGCAGAGTAATTATTTGTGGTTGTTCAATGAGAAACGCTCTTTCACAAACTTTCTTTTACTTTAAAAAATATAAACATCTGAATTCTACCATGATTCAATTACAGAAAAATATTAACTATCACTGATTACAATAGTGGTCTTTCATCTGTGGATTTATTATTTTTTAAACCATACCATTTTAGAAATTCTCTTTGTTCACATATTCTTGAAAGAGTCTTTTTTTAAAAAATAGAAAATAAAAGTATTTGAAACAGGCCCTTAAGAGGCTTGGGAGTAAGAGGTTAGTTCAGGAAAAAATCTAATTTCCACTGAAATGAGAACAAGTTTCCAAAAAAAAATAAATTGTACAGTATTTCTATAAAGCTACATAAAGCAGAAGGGAGGGGAAAAAACAAAGCTTCACAGGACCCAAACCCCATAAAACAAGATTTACAGCTTGTTACAGAATGGCACAAATTAGCAATTAGATGTTATATGTTGAAATACAGGAGAATACGGGGCTGCTACCTTTTAAGTTTTTTGTTGAAGCAAACAATAAACTTTATAGTAACCCTTTTCAAGCTGGTGTTCCACATTGAGAGTGATAGAATTAGGAAGGAAGAAAGGAATACAGCTGGAAGGGAGATGGAGATGGGACAGGTTATATTGACGACTTTGGAAATGTTGCATTTAGAGATGAAAAACACAGCTGCATTTGAATTATCTAGAATTCTAAGTTTGAAGACAAAATTACCACCCAATGGTACCTAAATCCATATGAGTCACAAGAAGAAGACATTTCTTAAGAATAACACCTAAAATTCTTAAGGTGCATGCCTTAGGATGGATAATGAGAGAAAACAGTGTCTGGAAAAGACTAAATTACTGAGGCAGACTCTGTTTTGCGCAATTTGTTCCCTTTCCCCCATTAATTATAAATGTTTCAAGAGTATGGATCCTTCAAAAAACCACAAGCCAGCTGCCTCTTCTTGACTACCTAGTGATTTAATTCTTAATCACTTAATAAGATTGATTGAACACCTATTAAATGACTTGTGAAAATTCAATATATGAAAATCTCCTCATATGAAATGAATGTACTGGACAGTGATTGACTGTTGTGGAAGGATTTTTCACTATCAATTAGTCTTCATACTTAATTGCTTAATACCTTTTGTAAAGAAGCCACTGTTTGCTAATGATATGCAGTTCATTTGTTACTATTAATAACATGATTGGAAGTAAATATCAAAAGTGCATATTAAGTAATTATGTAAATCAGATCATGTATTTTTGAAATATTTTCAACAAAAATTGAAATTAAAGAATTTTCTAATCAATTATCCTACTTTGCCAACAACTTCAGTGGAGTTGAAGAGTCAAATATCTCAGCATGTTTACTCATTAAGCTTTTAGGTTACATGCCTCCCTTGTGTATAATATTGAACCAGTGAAAATGTTTTCCTGCAGTATTTCATTAAAAGAGAGAGATATGATGGCTGCCCTTCTCCTAGGTCTATGTCAATTAAATAAATGGTGAAAACATAAAGGAATTAATGTATACATTTTAATGAAATATATGATATTCTGACATTTCTAGTAGTGAAAGGCACTTCATTTATTAAAGCTACCTAAATTGATTATAATCATCAAAAATATTTCTCTTTATAAAAAGACTTTTGCATATCAAAACCACTCTAACACGTAAGGTTTTCTTCAAAAGTCTTGTATAAGGGAGATTCTAGCTCAATGTACATGCTGTATTTTTTAATCACTATATTATCACCACTATCTGAACATCATGGCTTAAGATGTGAAATCAATTTATCTTAACCTTATCTTTTAAAGATAAGGGAAAGATAGCTTTCATTTTTAATCTTCACAGTTTTAAGCAATTTGCAACCAAAAAAAGGCCAAGAAAAAGCTGTACTCCAATGTTAGCAGTAACCTCATTTTTGATAATCTGCCATATTTTAACTTCTTAAAAGTGCACTCAACCTCCCTTTTGAATCCATCCCTTTCTGGATTATTTTTCCACATTTCTGCACCAAAATGCTCTTGATTCATCACCAGATTAGGTTCTCCAGGAAGCCAACTCTGAGATTATGGTGTAGGGTGCAAGGTGTTTAGTATGAAGTGTCCCCTTTGTGGAAGGGAGACACACACCAGCTGCAGGAGGCTCTTGATCTCAAATTGCCTTTCAGAGTGCCCCAAGTCAGGCGAAGATGGCCTGAGCGTTAAATCCTCGCATCAGTTCATCAGTGGGTGTGGGCCTCCCAGCAAAGGGAATGACCTTGGGTGAGAGGGCTTTCCGCAGCTAAGTCAGTCTCTGAAGGAGCTAACGGTTAAAAGTCTTTTGCTGACAGCACTTTCAGAAGCTGGGGCAAGTCTTTTCTGAAGAGGGCTCTGAGTATCACATTACATATTTTCAAATCCAAAGACATTGAGATTCTTCACTTATTCTCACTCTAATGCATTTGACCACCTTGCCCACTCCCTTTTGAAAACTCTCTTGACTTCTCCCAAAACCTTCTGCTCCTCCTCCTTCTCACTCTATAACAATTTTGGTTTTTTCCTTTTCTTTCTTCTCCTGGGCCCGTGTCTCAGTATTCTATTGTTGCCTCACAACTCTCCTCAGCTTTTAGTTCTTCTCCTCACTTATCACACCCACCTGGGTTATCTCCTCCAACAGACGCATATACGCCAAGTTTTTGTTTTGAACACTCACTATTCCACTGTCTGCTGGACATCTCTTAGCCCATAAATGAAATTAACAGCCTTCTCTTCCTTTCCAGAACTCACTTCCCCTCTCTTATTTCTTCTCTCTGTAAACTTCATGCCATCTGCCCAGTCTCATAAGCCAGAAACCTATTGAATTCTTATGGGTTTCAATTTTGCCTCCCTTTACACTGTTTCTACCACTAACTTCCCCTCTGCAGCAGCCTCTCAGTTGGTTTCCTTTGTTGAAGTCTTGCTGTAATGCACCCTCCTCAACTCAAGCCCAACTGGCCCCAAACACACACCACAACCAAATCCATAGTCTTAACTCTTATCAGAGTGCTCATCTTCCTCTCTCTCTCTCTCTCTCTCTCTCTGTCTCCCCGAAAAGCAAAAACAGAAACAAACAAACAAAAAATAGGAGCCTGGGAGATTCTCCAGGGTCTGGTCTTGTCCCCACTCGGGCCATGTCTGAGGAGCCTGCCTCCTGCCTTTAGGCTTTAGCAACACTTACTGCTTATAGTTTCCTTCCTCAAATCCATTCATTCACACCCATCACCTGTTTGCCATCTCCATGGACTTTTCCAACCTTTTATTTTTTGGTTTCCTCCTCCTTCTTCTTCACCACTTCCCAAGCCCCCATCACATTGAGATCCTTTGCACTCCTACAGCCGTGTGTCAACTTCTCTGTTGACTGAATGCTTCACTTACCACATTATATGGAAAGTCTCTGCTTATGTGCCTCTCCTCTGCTATCAGACTGCATTTATCAAAAGCAATGACAGTCAGATGGCAAAGTTTAGGACTTGGCACATATTAAGCAATCAGAACTTACGGAGAGATTTTGAACTGAACCACGTGCTGAGTGGTTGGCAAAAGCAAGACATTACCATGATGTGTCTTCACCTGTTCTGATTGTGAGGCATAGGCACCTCATTTAAGCAAATAAAATGGGGATTTATTATAGGAATATATTGAAACTGGGAAAATGAAGGCACTCTGAGCCATTCTGCTACTTATGTCTTAGGCTTCTCCTTCCCATGACCCATCTGCTTTATTTCTGGGTATCTCTGATTCCCCTGGTATGTCTGATCCTGATAGAAGTGGTGGACCACAGACCCTGAAATTCTCAACTTTACTTAAAGTGCTCTAGCATGCTCTCTCTTCATTCCTTTATATCCCAATCTCATTACCAGTATCCTTTTCCCTAGTATAAATTTCTGAGATTGCAAAAAATCTAGCTGACCCCTCAACTTTATGCACAAGGTTCTTGCTCCTGGTTTAATCAGCTGCCAGGTCTGGGGTAAAGAGGAAGGCAGAGTGATATGGTCCTTTGCCAGAAGCTATGGATGGGGCAGTTTATTCTAAAGAGGCTGTGGATGAGCAAGGCATCACTGGGGTCTTCATGAGTGCCTGCTGGGATGGCGAAGATTAAAGGACAAGCACCTGACCTGCCTTCCAGGTGCTTACAATCTAGTTATGCACAATTGACCACAATACCTGACCAACATTAACAAGGAGCTCCAAAAAGCGTAACCAAATGCTACAAGCTACCCGATGTGGGAGAGATTACTTTTTTAAATCAGCAATTGCAGCAATTTCTCTGCATACGGAGATATTTGAATAACTAGTGATAGAAAATAATAGAGATAGAGGTGGATATAAAGCATGTTCCCCAGAGGCTGTAGAAAAGGAACTAAGTTACAAAGTCCAAATTGGCAGGCTAACTTAAAGTGAAAAACAAAAAGAGAAAAAAAAATTGGGTCTGGAGCAATTACAAATTGTACTAGCAGACTAGGGGAAGAACAGTGAGAGAGAAATTGGAAAGGCGCAGCTCAGGAGGGCCTGGAATATTGGCATGAGAATTTTTTACTTCATTTTATAGTCATTGGGAGCCATTAAACATTTTCTACAAAATTATTCCAGGAGCAGCAATCAAGGTGGCCAGGCACACGGACAAATTCCGAGAGGGGATGTTCTTACCATGATATAAAGGAGAGTTGGTAAAAGGAGCTGTGACTGTGGAAAGGCAAGGTTGATGCTGGGGAATGTGCAGAAGTCAGAGAACCAGTGAGGCCACTGTGTGGACGAAGACAGAAGTGCCCCTTTTCACCCAGTGGTTTTGAGTTTTGTTGAAAGCAAGAAGGAAGGTAAGACCTTCACTACTGCTCAAGACGGTAGGAAAAAGGATGGCATTTGAGGAAACAGGTTAAGAGATTATCAGTTGGGTTTACAGACTTTGAGGCGAAAATTTTGAAGGATCTGGGACAGTATCTGGACAAGGGAGATTGCAGGACATTAAGAAACCCTGCAGAATAGAGGAGACTTTAGCGTATTTAAAAATTAGGGAAAGAGATCCTGTAACTCCTCATTGGGTTTCTGTGAGAATGAAGTAAGATGATGATTAGGGAAAAGTTCTTAGCACTGTGCCCTGGATACAGTAGGTGCTCACTGTCAGCTGCTGCCAATATGTTGTTACCTTCAAGGCAGGTTCTGTTTCCGTTTATGTTACTAATTCATGGATGTGGGTGGTAGGGAGACATTTCAGCTGTGCCAAACCATTCAAATTTATAAATCAACTCTGTGTTGGGCAACAGTATCCACTTTGAAGAGAACAGCAGTCATAGCAGTGATATTGCCTGGAGAGAACTAGCACTATTCTACTTATGGTTTTCCTGAGATTGAAGGCAAATGAATTTCTTTTCTCCAACGTGGCAAGTGAATAAGAACACAATCTTGCATATTGCATTTTATTGAAATCCTATAAACAATTTTGTGTTAACAGTATGAACTTATAAATATTTGCTCCCAGTTTTAACACATTATTCAACACCAGTGAATATCCCATTGATGACTGCCATCTTTTAATTAATCAAAAAGTTACATTTGATTTATGTGTGAAAAATCAAGCTAAGAAGTCATTAGACTTAACTACTGCCATATTACCTCACTCAGAAATAAATCTTTTATTAGGTCAGAAATACCTAACAAGCTATTGAAGCTCTCTTGGTTCAGGTGGCTATTTTACCAAATTAATACAAAACAGTCAATTCAGTTTGTGTCAATAGAAGGGCATTGTTCAAATGACCCATTTATTAATTCTTAAGAGGTTAATAAATAACCTACTTGGAATAAAATAAATCACTGCAGGTAACAATTGTGTCCTTGGCACATGTAAAAGTTAATAGATGCATAAAGATACACGAAAACTGCTTGGTGTGAGGGTTACTATTATAGAGCTAGCCAAATCCTGGATTCTTGCATCTGTGTGCATCCTGGAGCCTGATTGGCCCAACTCCAGCTCAAAATGATTTTCTTGAGGCGACATTCCATCTCCTGTGCCAACTGAAAGTCTTAGCTCCTCTACAGGAGCAAAAGATAGCAACAAAATATAAACTTGACCTCATTTCACACCTAAGCACATCATTCTGATTGTTTCTCTAGCCTCCTCAGTGAGCACATTTGCTTTTGTTTACTACAGTTATAAACCTGAAACTGTCTACTGCTTGGCTTGTATTATCAGGTCACTAAATGTAGAGAGAAAATGTGATAAAGTTCTCTATCATAACGATTCTATTATAAAGAAGTAAATATTTGGCTATTGCTCCTGGATTTAGTATTCACTGCTAATCTTAAATTATCATATCCCTGGGCAATTTCAATTTGCCTTAGCTCTTAAGAAACAATAACAAAAGAAACAAAAAGGCAGGTGATCTGAGAATTACAAGTCTATAAATAAATACGATTTGGGCAATCAGGTGTTAATGTTTTTGTGAGTTAATTCATTTTAATATACCAGCAAGAAACACTCAGGCTTCCAATCTCCAGTCACTTTTGTTAATAGTATCCTCTCTTATGGGGGCAGCTATGTGCCCGTCTGAACACCTGGTTAAGAACATGTTCACTTTCATGTCTGCTCTAAGCTGCTTTCCTTCCAAATAAAAATAGAAACTAGTTTTCAGCACCACACGGAGCTCCAGTGTATTATATGAGCCTATCACTGGTTTCCTTTGATATCTTATCTATTCCATTAACTCAATAAAATAGAAGGCAAAGCTGGGGACAAACTGTGGGAGAGCTCCCCTTGGAAAACACATGCAAGACCTTTAAGCTGGGGTTTTAACTTATCTAATAAAAGCCAGTTAAATGAAAGCTAATACTTCATTTCTTGCCCTCTTTATTAAAGACCATAAGTACTGCAACATAGGAGTAGAGAAAATAAAATAAATATATGGAGGAGTACAGGTAGAGGCAATAAAGAGTATGGTTTATCTATTTTCTCAAGATTTAGGAAGCACTCGAAGGAAAAACTCACAGATAAGCATTTTAAAAATCCATAACAAAGGCTCCTGCTTCTTAGCAAATACAGTGGTGCTTTCTGAATGCAGTAATCCTGCTTGATTTCTTAGTAGAAAATAAACAGCTTAACTTAGGCATAATCAGGGAGGATGCCACCTATCACCTCCTCCATATTATACTTTAATATAAATTTAGTAATTCTGAGAAAAAAAAATAGACCGGTGAATCCACTTCTCTGCTCCTCCACCACCCAAAGAAAAACAATGCTAAGAACTCAAACTCCAACAACCAAACTAAAGGAAAGTGTTCCACCTAGAGACTGTTTTCATGAGTCAAAGTAGACGAGAGCTTATCTAGGAAATGAATATTATTTTAGCCTCTCCTTGCAAGTTCGAAGTAAAAAATGAAGCAAAAAGTATTTCCCCTGGTGTAATTAACAATGTTAATCTTCTTTTTCCTCTCTATGGCGATAAAGCAGTCATTTTTATATTTAATTAATGCAGAGGATCATTTTGGAAACTGGCTAATGAGCCTCTGATCACATTACCATGAAAATGTGCATTAACATTGCAACTGAGGAGGCTGTTTCATGTGTAGCAAATCCACGTTGTAATTAGCCCACTGTGAAATGGATCACGTCAGGGGGAAATCTGAGGGAGCCAGTAGGCAGTGGGCACTTGGCTACTGCTGTGCCGCGGGCCACCAACGTCCCAAATACTGTCTTTCATCAGCAATCTTGTCTGAAAACAAAAATAGTACTGTGTCACATCTGGGACAAACTGGAGAAAGGGAGAAATAAACTTTATTTTACCAGAAGAGAAATTTGAACTTAAGCACACCCCAAAGGGAAACTGCTCAAATAAAATAATGAATTAATAGAATTCTATTAAAACCACGAAGGCTGATGATATAGTTTTCTTATTTTTATTCTGAAAAGCCCTCAGAGACACATTAAAGAGACACCTGCATTTATACACTTTTTCCTAGGTCACATATAGATATTACAATAAGGTCTTGAAATTCATTTCTAGTGCTAAACAAACAAAAAATTATAAAAAGGATCCAAGAACAAGTGGTCAGAAAATTCCTTTATCTCCCTTTTAAGCCAAGACTTATCAAATATTTTTCTCATATAATACAAAAATACCAGGTCTTCCTCTTAAACCAAAGCACAAATTCCTGATTAATCAAATAATTTCCTCTGGCTAACAAGATTTGGTAAGAAACTTTTCCTCTCTATTCCAAATAACTGAGATCACAGACCTATTAAATTCCAATATTTATGCAGACAATTATACAATTGATTTTCAAATGTCAACAGCATTCCAAAATGAGAGAGGTATGTCAAAATATTACAGACATGGATCTCAGTACTACTCCTCTTATGTGACTGACATCTTGGCAGTAGATACACAAAATGTTAAAAAGAATCCCACAGGAAGTCATCTGAAGGGGGAGTGGCAAGGAAGCTGAAAACTGCCACCCAAAACCAAAATAAAAAGCCCCAAACCAGCAAGTCTGCCCTCAATTCTGAAATGTACTGAAAGAAAAAATAAAGCTAGCCAGAATTCATTTACCGTCTTTCAGACAAACACAAAGCCTGGCTGTTTAGTTGCTGGGATTAGACCCTGCACTCACCTGGGAAACTTCATAGAGCAGTTTGTAGTGTTCCTCTCTTTTCTGAAAAGTGCACAAATTGCAGCCCATTCTAAGAAGCAGAGAGAGAGAGCAAATCTTCTAATTTCCCCAGAACTGAAAGGCAAGTGAACTGAAAGGGAATCACCCTCCAGACTTGACTACTGTTTTTCATCAGTCACTTCAGTCCAGAAACACAGACAAACCGCTGTTAGCTGGAAGCATGAGCCAGGGTGTTGTGTAGCAGCATGCTCTTCTTCGCTTTCCCTAAGTATCTTGCACTCACGGATACACACACAGAGTTTCCAGTCAGTTCATGGCAACACTCCCCCGTCTCTGCATCAGTGCACATGACTACACAGATTCCAGCTCATGAATATTAATAGTGCCTCATTGATTATTTATGACAGAACATGTTAGCAGGGAGGGGTGTCATAGCTGCTGCTGATGACAGATGAATATTCACTAATTAAGAAGCAAATGTAGTGTGGTTAAACAAAATTCACTTGTGTCAATACCATCTCTGTTTATTAAGGATAGAGGGGTTGAGCACAGGGCATTTCAAAAAAGAACACACACTTAATTTCTCCACTGATACAAGCTTTTAATATGGGAATAAGAAATTCAGAAACAGAAATCTACTTAGCTCACATCTCCATGTTCTGCAACAATAAGAAGAAATATTTTTAGCATTATTAAATCTAGGGGAGAAGGAGTAGGGGCGATTATTTAAATTTATAAAATAAACACAGAAGCAAAGGAAAATTTGGGGGGATGATATGGGAAAGGAACAGAAGGTGGGTGGTATCATTCAGTTTTAATTCTGATCTTACAAAAATAACTGAATAGTTCATATGTAAAGACTGTTACTTACTGAAGAGAAAATAGGCATATTTTCTTATTCTCAATAAAGAGCATTTAAACAAGCATTAGTAGCTGACACCTGTACAGATAATAAATATTTTAATTAGATGATAAGGTCATTTCCTATTGAAAATATATTTGTAGCACTATAATGCATGTAGATCTATATTTAAAAATTAAAGAAATACAATGCCTTTTCTCAGAAAAATTCAAATGTATATAGTATTTATGCTAATTTTATTAAAGTCATATATAATATTTCAGAAAGCTGACACTGGCAATATTTAAATTCCAATGTAATACACAATGGCTCCATTTATGATTCTATATTTAGAGTTCAAAATGTACAAAGGTGAACACAGACTTAAAAACTGAGCTTAGATGTTTAGATAATAGAAATAATATGTTGAATTTCACACTTGCAAATACATGCATTGCAGGCTGGCAGCTTTTGTCTCTTAAAAATATACTACAAACAGTTAAAGCAGATAATAAAAGAAAATTCCTTTTGTTCCCATACTGACTTATCCACAACCTCTGCTAATTAAGAAGTATGTCCTTGTTCCAGTACATCTTTAAACTGGACAGGATAGCAGGTGGGTTCCAAAGCAAAAATAATTACTTGGAAACTGATGACTCTGGTTAGGAATTACATTGGATCGTGAAGATTTTTAATTGGTCAACACTGACGTATGGCTACTTTTTGGAGTCCAATTTCCTAAAAGTGCTTTGTCAAATGTTTAGAATCGATAACAGGAAATGATTCTAATGAGCACTAATTGTTAACAAATTGGCTTTGCAACTAGCAACACCTCAACACCAGCAAGTAGCAAGGAGATGAGCAATCATCTGCCGCTTATCAGTCCTTTCCCTCGGGATGTAATAATCCGATTTTCTGGGCCTAATTTCACCTAACAGCCTGGATGAAAGCCAAGCTGAGAGACCTACGTGAAAGTGGCATCGTAATTGGGAACACTGCATGTGAACAAGGTTCACCAGGACTTCCTGCAAATTAGAAACCACTTGTGTGAGACATTAATTACATCTTGATTCCTTTATGGATAGAATGATAGAACGTTTTCAAGAAAGTATTTGAAGGGAGCTTTGTGAAAAATTAATGGCAACAACAAACAGAAGTGATCTCCTTAGGTGCAGTTGTTAAATATATATGCTTGATACTTTTCAAAGTTTTAATTACATCACTTCCCATGAAGGGTTCAAGTTCACATCCTCAACGCAAGCATTGGCTGTTTCTTTGAAGGGTTCTACATTGCTGAGCTGTGAAAGAATTATTGATTCTCAGATGTTTAAATTATGTACTTTAAAAAGCCAGATCAAGGAATTAGAGTGCAGTAAGGCAAGGATGGCTCACCCATCTATCAAGAAAAGTACTGGCTTCCTTCACTGATAAAACTCTTTTATGTGCTAAGTTGTGAAAGCTAAATAGCAAATAATTATTAAAGCTGTTACTTATTGGAACTTTCTTCTCATAAAATTTTGTAGTTTGTATTTAAGGAAAAATTAAACATTCATAGCTTCAAAAATAAAATTTTAGTCATCAAAAAGTAAAGAATGAACATTGTAGGGAAGTAAGCAGTTTCAAATTGAGGTTACTCCTTCAGCAGTTTCTTGTGTCGGTTTCCTTTATTTATTACTAGTCTCTTTGTTCTTCTGTTTTTTATTTCAGGAAATAAGAGCAGCTCCTCCAATCACTTATCAAATGCTGCCCTTGACCGTTTACCCTGGAGAGATTCCATCTTCTGCTACTAATGGACTCAATCCCATAGAATTGAAGAGTGGTTTGAAAAAGGGAGACCCATAATTCCTAGCTCTCTAATTTCATTAAAATATGAGGGTTAAGTTTTCCAGTAACTAAGCAGCTAAATATTGCATTGGAATATAAAGTTTGAGGTAGATAGAGACAAAAGCATTCATCTGAACAATGTTTAAAAAGTACATAAAGATCAAATATCACTTGAGTGAAAATACAGGATAAAAAAATAAGCAGGGAATGAATGACTTTCTTTCCAAATATCCTTAGGAAAAAAACATCACTGAACTGTATAAAACATATGTTGGGTGTGTTTTTCAAGAGATAGTCATTTATTTTAATTGCCTTTAATTTGTGTGAGTTTACTCCACACAAATACATTTGCATTTAAAACAGGATTCATGTTTATCAAGATCTAGACCGATATAGAAGAGGCTAAAATGGTAAATAAAAAGAAGAAGTCCAACTTTTTTCTTGATTTTCCAATAAAAACTGTAGCACTAAGTAACTAAAGAGTGGGTGAGATGGAATTTCTCTTCAAAGAATTATTCTGGCAAATAAATGAAGACATGATAGACTATGCCATGCCAGAGATCCTTAATTAATTCGTGGATCTAGGTACTGTGAATTAATGGCTGCCAACATGACACACTCACATACAAGAGACAAGCAGACATTATGTGCCACCTGATAGAGGAAAATGACACCACTCTTAAAATAGCCTTTCCAAAAGTGAGCAAATTACAGGGAATGTGGAGGACAGAGGAGCATATTAAACTACACCATGGGGATGTAATCAGCCAGTTCAGACTGTGGGCAACACTACATAGATAGACACATACTTCAGTTTCAGGGAGAGAGAAAGAGAGAGAGAGAGAGAGAGAGAAGATGGAGAAAAAGTCTATAGATTAAAAGAGACATTAATGACATTAAAAAAACGGTCATTACTAAACTATATTTTAACCTATATGTGTCATTTGGCTGATAAAATTCTAAATAAAAGAAGGAAATAATTACCAAAAAAGTCAAAATGGTGGCTACTCTTTAGGGGGAGAGAGGATGCTGTGATTAAGGGTAGAGAGGGTGCCGTGATTAGGAGGGGGCACCAGAAAGTTTCAGTGGGGCTAACAAAGTTCTTACTCCTCCTCTGGGGCATGGTTTTACCAGGTGGTCACATTATGATTGATTAAACTGACCTTTGTTTTAGGTTTTTCTATATTTGTGCTATATTTGACAGTAAGACTTTAAAAAAAAATAATTTACAGAAGAGGCTGGCCCACACCTCATCCTTGGTGGCCAATGCAATACACAGTTGTGGTTCCTACTAAGAGAGGAATACAAAGTCCAAGGACTAAAGGTAGATCTATCATTTCATCCAGCAATACCACTACTAAATACCTTCAATTAGCCAATACCCTTCAATAATCAGTAATTAGCAGCTGTGCCTGAATGCATAATAGAATGATAAACTCATCTGAGTATCTACCCATAGGAAAAGAAGTCATTTTATAAAAAAGACACTTGCACTTGAATGTTTACTGCAGCACAATTCATAATTGCAAAGATGTGGAATCAACCTAAGTGATCCCTAAGTGATCAACCTAAGTGATCAGCTAATCACTGATTAGTTGATGGGTGCACACACGCACCATGGAGTACTACTCAGCCATAAAAAAAAATGAAATAATGTCTTATGCAGCAACTTGGATGGAGCTGGAGACCATTACCTTAAGTGAAATATCTCAAGAATGGCAAAACAATTGTCATATGTTCCTACTTATAAGTGGGAATTAAACAATGGGTTTATATGGTCATAAAGTGGTATTATGGACATTGGAAACTAAGAAAAGAGGAGAGTAGGAGGGGGTGAGGGATCAAAAATTACCTACTGGATACAGCACACACTATGCTGGTGATAGGTACACTAAAAGCCCTGACTTCACCACTACATAATTCATCCATATCACAAAAAAACATTGCACCCTGTAAATCTACTGAAAAAATAATAAAACTAGAAACAGGACTATTCTGGATTGCCAATCCCCTTGAGTCTGTGATAGCTGTCATAAACAGCACATGATGGCTTTCTCTACTGCCTCTTGCAATGACTCTTATGTTCCATTCTTGTGCTGACGTGGAAGTTCAGGAGATGACTCCACTCTTTCAGGCTCTTTTTATCCTTGACACTGTCACATGCAGACCTTCCAACCAGGCCCACCACCTACCTTGACCCGTGGCTTACACATTTCCATTCTGGTCTCAATCCTGCATTCATCTTAGGGGATACTTAGGCACTTTTGAGTATCAATAGACACATAGCTGCCTAACACTTTCTAAGGATTTATTATCTTATCTTCAATTACAAAGACAAAGAACTGGAGGCTCAGAGGGACTGTGACTCACTCAAGGTCAACCTAAGTAAAGAGCTCTGACTCAGTTCTCCAATTTCAAGTTCCGTAGTGGAATTCAATAGCTAATTTTCTGAGCTATCTCCTGCAGAGGAAGCTAGAGCTACATTGGTATGTCTTTTCCTGATGATTGAGGAAATGGAGGACAGTGCTGTAAAGAGCTGAAATTAAAGGAAAAAAACAGAATAACTTAGAAAAATAGATCTAGCTTAAAATAAGGGAAGTGGTTGTAGTTATAATGTAAACTTTACCTTTATGTCACAGCTAAATACCTTCAATTAGCCAATACCCTTCAATAATCACTGATTAGCAGCTGCGCCTGAATGCACAATAGGATGACCAACTCATCTTGGTGTGCCTGGGACTTCTGCTGGCTTTAGCACCCAAAGTTTCAGCTCCTGAAATCCCTCAGTCCTGAGCAAACTGGTTACTTGAATACACACTTCTTTTCTTCAGGCTCTAGCAAAGCTGAACTGCTATATACAGGTCCATACCTCCCTACCTTTCTGCCAGATATTATCTCATTTTGCTAATACTTATTCTTTGGAAATCCCACAAATCAATCCATCCACACTGTGGTCCATTTTAAAGGCTCTTTCCTCCCTGACCTTCTAGTAGTAATCTTTTCAACTTCTGGATTCTCCATGCATTTTATCCACACCTGTTTCAAGGCACACATTATTTCTCCTTTACCTCATTTTTATATACATGCTTTACCCCTCTTATTGGACTATAAGACATGTGAAAGCAGCAGTAACATATAATTGATCTTTGAGATCCTAAAACTCCTAGCATGGTACCTTCTACATGACAGGCCTTCAGTAAATGTACATTGAATAAATGAATGTAATTGGGACATGATAGTGTACCTGAGTCTGGCAAAATGACATAAATTTGTGTTTGTGTTTCTATGCCTAATTGCTACATGATATTTTCCCCCATTAGGGCTGCTTTAAGAATATTTAGTTAAAGGACTGAAGAATCATAAGCATAAAATTTTTTAATTTGATTCAATCCTATAAGCATAAATTTGAGAGTCTATGAAAGAAAACTATCTGTGACAGGTATACGGATGAATAAAGTATGATCAAATAGGTTTTATTAGTTATTTTTCTATTTATGTGTATTTAAACTATCTGCACATTTAAATTTACATTCTGCTCCACATATAAGTCATTTCTTCACTTATTTATTCCACAAATATTTACTGGGTACTTAGCATATGTCTGATGGGATATGAATGCCAGGTTTTTGGAAATATATATCATCTCAATCAGTTTTCAGAATATCTGTAAGGTAAACATGTCAGATATTATAGCTTATTTATTAATGGTGAAATCATTAGATGTTGAAATTTCCAGTGCTAGGAGACCTAGAGCTTTTACCTAATATCAACTAACATGAACTTAGAAAGATGCTTCTGCTGTTCTCAGGTGTCATCCCCTTGCTTGGGTATAGCTCAACAGGTCTACATGCAAGCCAGCATCCTTTCCGCACGATTTCTCTAATTGACCATCTTCAATTTGCATCCATAGTCATTGCTTGCAGAATGGAGAGTGCCTTACCAACTTAAAACTCCTAAGACTTTCCACGTTATTAGACCAGACACCAATGGAAAAAAAGGGCATGGGACTTCAAAGAAGAGGGCTAAGTTTCCCATCTGACCTTTGTCATTATCACCTGAATGGGCTTGTACAACTTACACACTGAGAAGATACTTACCCTGCAGGCTGATTGTGAAGATGGAATCAGGTAACAGACATGAGAAGAGATTCATGAACTGTGAGGTATTTCGTCCACGCTGATGTTCTAGGTAAGCATGGGTGCTGGAGTCAGTGTGTCCTGGCTTGAGTCTCAGTTTTCCCAACTTCTATCTATGTGATGTGGGGCAAGTCATTGTAATTATTTTTTTAAATCTTCTTTGTCTCTTGGTTTCTCATCTCTAAAACAGTGATAATAATAGCATCTACAATACAGTCATTGCAAGAAATAAAGTTGTTGTAATGATAATATGTGTCATTGATACCTGGCACATAATATGTATGTGCCCAATGTACATTGGCCACTAGTAATCATAGGAGTAAGTACAATATTAATAATAGTAATGATATCCATTTTAGATTTCCAAGTTATCTGTTTCTGTTTCTAATTTTTTGTCATAATAAATCTCTATTACATTATTTGAAACTTATTTCACTGAAATTTTATGGTCATCCTTCTGTCCACCCTGTTGCCAAGTGTACTTATGCTGGTCATTCAACACCTTCTAAAAGGCTGATTGTTTCTTAATTCTTTGCATAACAAAAATAATGGCACAGAAGTACCCATTTTGTAAATGTGACACACACCTATTTCTTTTATGTGTAACAAATATAATGTAATACATTCAGAGTAATAACTCTGATATTCTACTTATTTCTTTCAATGTATAATGTGTAGATAATGCAGACATAAGTGTACTAGAAGCCAATGAGGCATCTGAAGTAAGATTCCTGCAATTATAAAATAGATAGTCCAATAACATTTCTTTGAGGAATATTAATGACTACTAGTCTAGCCCAGTATAATGTTAGCTTTCTTGATTTGATCATCTAGAGGCCAAGGTATCATGTTTTGATAATGTCACAGTGTTCAGCAACATCACAGGTAGTATGCAGGGTTTCTGCGGAATGCTACTATCACCATTTTTAGTTCTCCAAAAGTGGTCTAGTAAATGCTTAGCAAATACTTTCATTCAACCAATGTTTATTGAATGGTACTGTGAGTAGGGCATGGTGATAATTCCTAGGCATTTTTTAAAAAATAAGAGCTACATTTATTCAGTACATTTTCTATACCATTGTTCTAGCACTATACATTATTAATTCTCATTTAATTCTCACATCAGCACTCTGGAGTGTGCACTATTAATATCTTTTCTTGATATGGGTAGTAAATGGGTGTCATAAGTAGTAAATGCAGAGTCAGGATTCAAACCCAAGGAGTCTGGATCCACTGCTTAGCCAGTATTTTACACTTCCTGTCAATCGGAGATAGTCACCATTATAATAAATTCCTAGACGGCTAGAAGAAGAAATTCTGGTGATGCTTGTAGCACACTGAGATGTAAGAATTTCCCTGAGGACCACAAGTGTAGTCTAAAATTAACTTGCAGGTTCCATGTTGTGTCCTCAAGCATGGGTGCATAAAATAGATTGAATAAAACCTAAGCAATTTCATAACCTTACTCCACTCCACTGATGATGGGGTATGGCTGCACTGAATATGCTGATAACTGTACAATATTTTTCCTTCTTACTATTTATCATGGGAGGCGATATTTGCATTGATGGTAGAGCAGTCATATTACATCTCTGTTTTAAAGAATAATCATTAACAGCTACTTAAGACAAGCAAATTTTGAGGTTTTAAGAAAAATGAAGGTAGAGATTTACTGATGATTCCCAAATTTAAATCTCCAGACTTAATTTCTCTCTTAATTGTAGATCTTCCTTTTCACTGACTACTGACATTTCCATTGAGACTGTTCATAGCACATTAAATTCAACTTATCAAAACTTATCTCATCATCCTCTTCCCTCGTAACTGCTACTCTACACATGCTTCATACCAAAGCATGGCCTGAGTATCCCCAGGTGCTTAACTTTGAGCTTTGACCATCTGCCTTGGCTCCTCCCTATCCCTACACCTACTGACAAGGCACTGTCAGTTTTAACTGCTCACTCTCTCTTTTATTCCTTCCATCCCCTCCTAGCCATCCTCCTAGGTTCAGGCTACTACCTTTTGTCAGCTCGGTCCCATGTTCACTCATGAGCATTTGGAGTTTTCAATGGCATGAGGGTCAACTGTGTTGGTTTCTTGCTCTTCTCTACCTACAAACACACATTCATAAGCCCATCTTACTCCCAATCCCCTGTCCACAATTCCTTTCTCTCATACACACACACACAAATACACATGCATGCACACAACATGCACATACACAAAAGAGAATGTAAAACAAAAATTCCTGCTTTAAGACTAGAGGTCACAATTCTGCAAACACTACTCTTTATGTGTTTTTTTTGGTATATTTTTCTCTTTTTTTGACCTCAGTAGAGTTAAGTACTAGATAGACACTTCTATACAGTACTGCGATACATAATTATTCCTCTCTCACCCCTTGGATTCTGCTCACCTATTATTCAGTCATTATAATGATGTTCTAGATACATATAAAAACCCCAGATCTCATGGATCAAACTTTGTAGTGAAAGGAAGCACTGAGTAAATAAACCGCTCATTATTATATGAAATATCTAGACAATAATAAGGGTATGCAGAGAATTAACAAAGGATGGTATGATAGGGAGTAACTAAATCATCCTTCTTAGATATCCTAGACTCTGAAATGTGTTTTATTCCCTGCCTGCTTATATACATGCATATAGACAACCAAGTAAATATATTATAAATGAAGAAAAGTAGGGCAGGAAGGGGAATAGCAAGGATGAGATGAGCCATTTTACTAAGGTGTTCAGGGTCTGAAGTTTCCTTACATTCAGGATCCTAGGAAACCACTTATCTATTGTGGTCCAGACCTACTCCATTCCATTTTCACCTTTTTCCATCTTGAAAATGCCCCTCACATGGCTGTTTGAAACACTCGCACTACAAATCAACATACAAATACTGCATCGACTTCTGTGAAACTGATAATATAGAATGCTTAACTGCATACAAATTCTGGCCCAGGATACTGCTGTCATCAGAATGAGCACCTATTCAGGTGCTCTTTAGACTTCAAAGTCATTTAGAAGTGTATATGAACCTCACTTTAAAAAACTTGCCACATAAACTTGAACAAGTTACACCCTGAGGTACTTCAGTTTCCTCACTGTGAAATAGGGATATTCATAATACCTACCACAAAGGGGTTTTGTGAACATGGGCTTTACCTGCTGCACATAGCTGCCGAATAAATATTAGCTAATATTTTACAGCTTAGAATACAGTCTTGCTGAAGTGTCTAAATTCTGTTATTGTGAAGATATTTAAATAAGCAGAAAGCCATATTATTGTTTTATCTATAGTTTGGCAAATGTCTGGATGAATACTTCGAAACATCAGTTTTTCTCTGGGAAGAGTTGTATTCCTTTAAGATGAACAATGGTTGCTGTCCATGTGACTGACAGCCAGGAAGGAGCAGAAGACAGCTGCATGGTTATGAGAGGTAGGAACTGGGTCAAGACGTGGACCCTCTGAGTTCCACAAATGTTTGCCGAGTACCTCCTATACATCATACCTTGCACCGGCTTCTAGAGCTGGAGTACTTAACTAGGTGTGCATAGAAAACACCCAGGAAGTTTTACCAAGATACAAGTACACAAGCTCTATCCTCAGGGTTTCTAAACTAATAAATCTGGGGTGGAGCCTGGGATTATGCATTTTTAAACATCCTACAGAAAATTCAGATGTGTGCATCCCTTTTCCTTCTTTAAATTTACATGTAGGTTGTTAAACCATTTTTTTCAATGCCTCACATTAGTATAATTTCTGATATGATCACTTTTATAATTATGAAGACCATTGGGTCTTTGTTACTAATTTGAAAAGGGAACTAACATTTATGAAACATCTACTATATCTAAAGTGTTTTACTGCCCATAAAAATTCCATGAGATAGGTACAGTCACTTTCTCATAAAAGAAAACTCAGGCTCAGAATACTATGTAATGTGACCAAAGTCACACTGTTGGTCAAATGGCAAAGGTGAGACTTAAATCCAGATGGACTGGATTCTAAGATACAGCCTTTTCCAATAAGACAACTTACTTCCCTCAGGAGGTAAGACATCAGGATCCACTTCATTGAGCAAAGGGTCTTTAGTCTTGACCATGTCGTGCCATGAATGAAGAATCTGGGGCCTTGAATCAGAGTCACTGCCTCCTTGTGCATTTTACAAGGCATGTCCTACCTATGGGATGTACATATGAGCACATTCTTACCAGACCTGTGGGCAGGCTGGGGTTTAGCTTCTGGGATCAACATATAGTTAAGCATTAAGAAGTTACCATCCACTAGTAGAACAGTGATTGGCCCAAGTTCCAGCTGTTGGTGATGGGAGAAGAGAATTAAGTGACACTGTTCACCGGGTAACAGAGATCCCTTGCATATGTTTGGTCCTTTCTCACCAGATTTAGTCACTAGACTTCTGGGTCTACCCTAGCCTAACTAAGAAGGAGGCTTACATGTAGATGAATTTAAAAGCAAAACCAATTTTAAGAATTCCAATCTGAAATCACATTTTCCTAGGCACATCCTCCATTACCACTGCTCTGATACCATGTGCTTTATGACCTCAAATACCTTCAGTGTCTTATCATCACTACTTACTGCTCCTTGTGAAACAGATTTTAATCATAAGCAACTAAGCTCCAGACACGTTGTGATACTGGAAATCTAAAGAAAAATCATATATTTTAGAAAAGTAGATAGATTTATATTTTTGCTTGATAAGTTGTAGTGCATCATGGTAAATTCTCTCATTAAAGAGAATACACTGTATTTCTGATAGGCTTTAGTAGGTTAAAGAGCACTCATTAAAAATCCACAATGGCTATTGACTGAATCGGATCAACTGCTTAGTATTTGCTTAACTCCTAATGAATGCTTTCTGGATGTTTGTTCAAGTCAAATGAAAAGTGAATCCTCTGACCCAAGTATGAATGTGGACATAATGTTTTCCTGGCTTTATTTCACAACACAGGAGACAGCAGTCCTTAAACCTGGTGCCTTGCTGCCAGAGATGCTCAGAGAAAAACACAATTGTGTTTAAAGACCTCTCCCTCCTGCATTGGTGTGAATACGCTGTAAAAGAACACCATCTGAAATATAACGGAAAATTACTTGTTAAAAAAAAAAAGTCCCAGTGCTCCTAGCCCAGCAGATTCTTTCCTGGGCCACAAAATTTGAATTTTTTCTGCCCCATTGTGTAGGTAGAGCTGAGCTTTCCTCTTACTTCACCTTCCCATAACAGATAATGATGAGATGTTAGCTTATCTTCCTACCAGCTTGGTTCCTTGCTCATATTAGAAAGTTGACTTCATTTTCAGGTATGATTTTTAATGTGTGTATATCAACTTAATGTTTTAAGTATTAAAAATGAACCAATATAATCATTTGCATGACTGGTATAATGATTTATTTAAAATAGATCCTTTTTATTTTTCTCTTTTAATTGATTAAAAATTCTGTTACTGAATATATTTTTTTAATCATATGTTGTGAATGTAGTTTTGATCCATACCACCTTCCTAATTGTGGCAGGGTCCATGTGATATGTTAACTAACTTATTTTCTTTTCCCAACCCCGGATGATTATATTATATTGTATCTCCCCACTTTGTGTCTGGGTGGGGTGATATGAGAAGTTCTGGTCAACAGGATATGGGTAGAAGTGCTGTTCAGAACCATCACCATCATCAGGCTAGGCCTGTGAAATCTGCTGCCCTCAGTCTCTCTCTCTCTCCACCGAACCCAGGCCTGCAAGCACAAGGTACCAAGATAACAAAGCTATGTGGTGGAAATAGCCTAGATCCCTGATTTACTACTTGGAGGAAAGTCACTCAGAGGAGCTTCCAGACCTGCATTCAACTCTTTACAAAGGAGAAATGCACCTTTACTTCATTTAAACCACTAAGGATCTGAGGATTATTTGTTATCCCAGCATAGCTTAGCATGGCTAAGACTCAAAGACCACATTTCTGATTTTATGTATTTAAACAAATTACAGTTAGCATGAAAAAACTCAACTCATCAGACTCAGTAACAGGTCATGATAGCTTCTGAGGACTTTTGAGCAATTTTGTGTAAAGAGATATAGCAACATTACCTAGCATAATGAATATTCAGAAATGTCCGTATAAAAATTGTCAAGTTTCCCTAAAAACTATCCAAATTTTCATCAGATCGTTTGTTTAACCATACAAATATGTAGTATTTTTTTTTGGGGGGGGGAAAGAGATAATAAAGCCAATGTAAGGACAGATTTATATAAGCAGATTCAGTATATAGCCTAAGTTTATGCATGGTATGATCACATAGAGCTACTGATCCTTTGGAGCAAAACCCTTCCTCATTTCAGAAATACTGACTCTGAGAGGAGCTCTGCATTTTAACTGGTTAAGATGGCAACTCCATAGCAAAAAATATAACATAAGTAGTTTAAGCCGATCCCTAATCAAATGATAAATAACTATTTTTACATAAGAAATCATAGAGCCTGCAGTTAACCAGACACAGAATGCACAGCTTTTAGTGTGGTTTAGAGCAGTGGTCCCCAACCTTTTTGGCACCAGGGACCAGTTTCATGGAAGAGAATTTTTCCAGGAACTGGGGGCAGGGGAGGGGAGTGGTTTTAGGACGCTTCAAGTGCACTACATGTATTGTACACTTTATTTCTATTATTATTACATTGTAATATATAATGAAATAATTATACAACTCACCATAATGCAGAATCAGTGGGAGCCCTGAGCTTGTTTTCCTGCAACTAATGCTGCTGCTGATCTGACAGGAGGCGGAGCTCAAGCAGCGAGGAGAGTCATGGGGAGCAGCTGTAAATACAGATGAAGCTTCGCTCTGTGGTCCTGCTGTGTGGCCCAGTTCCTGACAGGCCCTGGACCAGTACCGGTTCACAGCCCGGTGGATGGGGATCGCAGGTTTAGAGAATACACGTTTCTAGGGCATGAGTAACTTCCCAACCTTGAAAGAGTATTGGAGTAACATGGGCTTCAGAATAAAAGTCATGGGCTTAAATTCTAGCTCTACAATTTGAGCTACAAAACCATGCTTAACTTTCTGGATCTGTTGCTCCCTTTGTGAGATGGCGTTAATATTAATAGCTTTTCCTTGTGGTGTTGCTGATGATAGGACTGATTACCTAATGTGACTATCCCTTGTATATAGCCATCTTTTTCTACCCTCATTCTCCAAATTCTTATCACTTTCTGAATGATTTGGAAGTGCTGCAATTACTAACTTGTTCAAGATAGAAATGACTAAGGATGGTAAATTAATATCAACTTTTTAAGCACTGGAGAGTGGGAGTTTAATGGCTAAACAAAACTGAAAAGTTGTTTTGGGGAGACACACAGGAGTATGGAACTAACATTAGAAGTTATGCAAAATTTTCATGGTAGTATGTCTTTTAAGATTACAATGCATGTGCAAAAGGTCAAAGGTATGGTATGTCATAGATGCTGTAAAATTTTGGGAAAACTGTCCTGGTAGAATGACAGTTATAGATTTATCTAATTTAAATTACTGCTGAGGAGTGCAAAGAAAACACAAAACAGACCCAGAGTTGAGCCTATGTTGCCAATTTTTAACCAACAATGAAGAATTGTTGAACAAAGCAAATCTGGAGTTAAGAACTTACTAAAATCACAATCAGCATATGTAACAGTAAGGAAGATCATGGAAGACAGGAGCATGGCTAATCATTTTGCAAATGTCTTGGGTAAATATCATATTGAAAAAAGAAATTTCCATTGTGTGCACAGGTGCATGTACACACCCGCACAGAGTATGAATATGTATATATTTATAAAATTTTGGACATTAAAAATGACTTCTAATGGAGTTTTATTATAATAATGATAACCAACACAAATTCACTGAGGTGCCAGATAATCTGATCAGTACCTATGACACACAGCTCATTTGACTGAGGATATATTTTATAATTTCTGCCACATAATGACAGATACACAGTGTGCTATTCTAATATTAATTAGCAATAGGAAAATAAGTTATATGTGTGTTGACTCTTCTTTTTCTGCTTTAATGATAAACTCATTCAACTATTTCCATCAGTGTAACATACAAAGTGGTGTCCAAATCAGTGAGAATAAAATTACAAATAAAACACAATTGATAACTCTGTCTGGGCCAGGAAATACCGAGGTAATGAGCCACGAGTCTCTAATTGAAAACAATCAGTTAAATTCATTTATTCATTCAACAAGTATTTATTGACACACATGGGTCCTCTGCTCATCTTAAATAATTAAATAAATAAATCGTTAAAACAGAATTTTCAATAGAGATACAGCACACTAACCACTGTGGGATATTAGCTGGTTGAGAGACCTCTTTTACATATAATTTACTTATAAATATATCATACATATATATATTAATATTTTATTGTTGCTAATGCTTTACTATTTCACAGAAAAATATCATAAGGCAGGCTATATTTAGCAGGCAGAAAATGGAGGAATTGAGAAAGAAAAATTGTTAGTGGAAGAAATGATAAAGAAGAAAGATGAATAATTAAGAAAGCATGAGAATGTTAAGGGAGTGACATATAATTTAGTCTGGGGAGTGAAGTGTGGAAACCCCCAGGAGAGATAAACTTGACTATTAGGGGAAGACTCTTGAGGGTCTGTACTTGTTCTTTCTGCAGTAGGTAACAAAGAGCTACTGAATCTGTATAAGGGACTGCCAACATTTAGGTTACTATTTCAGGAGTATCAAGACTATACTTTCAGTGATCATTTCTATAGTTCATTACTATTTCCAGAGTCTCACACTGGAAGAAACAAAGAGTAGTCTAACAACATTAGTAATGATAAATAGTCACAATCTTTTACAATAGTGTGTGAACAGTCTTGAACTTGAAATGAAAGAAGTGTATGGAATAAATGAGAGAAATGTTACAGAGGTAGGAACAAGAGGTCTTTCCAAGTGATTGGCAAGAAAGAAGAAGAAATCAATGGCGAGTGCATTTGTAAGATTGAGTGTCTGGGTTAAAGGCTATGTCATTAACAGAAATAAGGAAGTCAGAAGGAAGAGCTACTGAGTATAGAGAATAGAAACAGTTTGGAGTTGGGCATGATGAGATTGAGGTACTTCTCAGAACAAAGATGTCCTTCATGGAGTTGAAATTTTGAGTAGATAGCTCAAAGATAATGACATGAATATGAAAATCACCAATATGTGTTTGAGACTGAAGCAGTGAGTCAGGCATTCAAAGAAAAAGATACAGGGGGTAAAAAGGGTCAAGAACTGAGCTTTTGGATATCTCTAGATAAAATAATCAAAAGAGAAAAGGCGAAGAGAATAAAGACAAGAGTCAAGGGAGTTGCAAATCCACAGAAATACCATTTCAAAACTGAGGTGCTTGTCAGTAGGGTCAAGTGTGGCTGAGAATTCCAAGCAGTGGGGCAGAGTCGGGAGTGGTGGATTTATTGATTGGAACACACAGTCATTTTTGAGAGAGTTGCTTAGAGTAAGGCAGAGGGGAATGGGCCAAGTGATGAGGTGGAGACAGCCAATGTAGGCCAGTCTTTCAAGAAGTTTATAATGGCAAGCAGAGGGAGCTAAAATGATATTATAGGAAATAGCAGGATTAGAAGAAGGGTTGGTTTGTTCGCTTATTTTAAAACAGGAATGAGTTCAAGAAAGAAGAGATTGAAGATGCAGAAGCGAGATGGAGTACACATCTAGAAAAGGAAAGAGGGAATAAGATGAAAGGCATGGTAAAGGTGATATGTAGGTATTGATTGGAGGAAGATTTTTTTTTCTTGGACAGAAGACAATGATGAGTAAAGATATGGACAATTTAGAAGTATGAGAAGTGGAGAGATTTGAACGAGCTCACATCATATGTCCTTGCATTCAGTAGTATACGGAAGTGAGGTTACAGTTTTCTTAAGCCTAAAATAAAACAAAAAAATTACTTTTAAAAAAAGTCAGGTACTCAACAAATAGCAGTAATTTAAAGTACTTTGATGTAGAAGGAAACTAAGTTTCCACAGGGCCATAAAAACTGCCTCTTAGAAGTGACAACTTGCTTTGCTTTGTCATGATAAAACTGACACCAAAAATATGCAAAACAATTGAGGTTCCAAGCAATAATCTAATAACTTGATGGATGTAGAAGCACCAAATATCACCAAGAAGGAGTCTGCATGTGTTGGAGGCATCTGAAAGCTGGCTAGTTTGATTTAAAATTACAGATTGAAAGATATAAACTCTTATTTCTTGATGGTCATTAACCGAGAGCCATAAAAGTGCCATTAATTCTGTAATAGTCAGCAAAATGCTTTGTAATGATCTAACATTAATGCACCCTACTCCTATAAAACCCCCACGGCAGCAAAAATTTACTCTGTAATACTAGTTGGGTTTTCAGAAGCTTAACATCCCTGCCAATGCACCTGCTTTCCAGAAGATCATTAGGTAAAAATCCCAAGACAGCACAATCAACCTGGCTTCAGTTACCTTACCGTCTGGTAGAGAAGAAAATTAATGTTATTTGATGAGTCTCGCTCCCAAGATTGGCTAGTGTATAGTTGCTAGGCCAGCTGTCTGAGGGGTACTTAGGTCTGTTCTAAGCCAACCCAGCTCATCGTCTGCGTGGATCCCAAGTCCCAACATAGCACACTAACACACCGTCTGCAGCCTGCACCAGCTGTTACGCCATTGTACAGGTACTTAACAGGATTATAGCATATGAAACCACAAGCTTGGCTATGAGTACTTTATCGTCCAACTACAACTTTACCGGGACTCTCACAGAAGCCATCGTACTTTCTAAAAGAGCCTACAACCAAAACATCAGATATTAAACAGGTATTCAAAACAAGAAGCCAAGGAGAAAAGGAAGACTCCTAATATGGGGTTATTGCAAAGCCCATTTAAAAAAAGATTTCTCTTTTATTCTCATTTCCTATGGAAAATAATACAAATTAGCATAGGAAAATCCTACTTTATCTCTGAATGGAGTTACACAGCCTTAATCTGAAATCTGCTTTTCTTCTTCTGGCTACAAGAAGCCAAACAGGGCATCCCATCAAATTGCAAGGGGAGATTTGTCACATTTGACTGGTTCTCAGGCTGTGAGTTGTCAGCTAGATGCTGATCTGAGACAGCAGTCACCCCCCAC
The DNA here is from genome assembly GCF_041146395.1 of Eulemur rufifrons. Taxonomy (NCBI): domain Eukaryota; kingdom Metazoa; phylum Chordata; class Mammalia; order Primates; family Lemuridae; genus Eulemur; species Eulemur rufifrons. The sequence goes on along the minus strand of NC_090998.1, from coordinate 32,250,008 downwards.
TGACATCTACACCCTACACTGGTCACCCAACTATTCTTCTCCAGCCAAACCCTTTTCCCTTGGCTGCTGCTGGATCCTATCAGGGAACGAGCAATAGATCAACACTTCCTTCAAAAATCAGAGCTGTCCTCCAAAGAGAACTGCAGTAAAATTGCTTTGTTTTACATAACAGCCAACTCTGAAATTTCATGGTAGAAAAAAAGTAGCCACAGGCAAAATGTAGTGAATCTCACAGAATCTCCAATTTAACTATTTAAAATAGGACAAAGTCATGACTATTTATAGAGATGCAGCTTGCTTTTAGATTTGTATGAAACATGATCATACAATTTTTTTAAAAAGTGGAGAGTTTTCTTTTTAACCAGAAATAAAATTTCTTAGGGTTAGTTTTTGAAGTTAGTATCTATATGAAATTGCTCTGATTACTTCCTTGTTTCAATGCAAGCTAGAATGCCTTTGTTAATGTTTAAAAATGTATATCACAATATATTTCTTCCAGTTACTCTTTCCAGATAATGTACCAGCAGAAATAACAATGATTCATTTAGGATGACACTGTACTTTCAATTAATGTTCCATAGAATGAAAGCAATGTTTCCAAGTTTTTCAATTTAGATTTAAAAGCATGCTTCTATTTTTAAAAAGTGCATACATGCAACATCAATGTACCTTTGTTGTTTGTCAATGTCAGTTATAAATTCAAATAAATGATAATCTGCTGCAGAAGGATGCTCATAGAAGCGGGAAAAATAATCCTATTAGAACTGCATAAATTCTACTTTGCATTCCATGTTCAGTATTTTTATGAAAATATACAAATCTGTAATTACACAAGTTGCATGTTGCATATATAGAACAAAGACTGCTTATTATTTGTTGCAAGGATAAATAATTAGGAAATTAATGAATTGGAGTTTGTGTTATATGACTGTGAAGGGAGTTAACATAAGGGATTAAGTTTGGAATACCATATATATGAGAAAGTGTGGTGAAATCTTAAGACCCACATAATGTGTCGTTGCCTCACGGCTCAACTCCCTCTACTCACCCAACACACACTGTATAGTCTTGCCATTCTACAACATTCCCAAGCACCTGTATCCCTGTGTACTTTTGATCATGTTATTTCCTCTACCTTGAATACCATTACCCATCTGAGAATTCAAACTTTATCACTTCTGTGAGCTTTTCCCTTCTTTCTCTGTTTGTAATTACTGCTATTATGGGAATTCTGACACTGTATCCTTAGTTGCTTGCTGGATTGTGACATTTTTGAGGACAAGCATCATCTTTGCATTCTTGGCATCTTGAATACTGCCTGGTATACAACAGACACCCAGTAAGTACAGTGGATGATTGAATGAAATTAAGACTCTAAAACAGTGGACGAATGAAGGAAGAACATCACATATAAATCTCTTAAACTATTAGTTTTGTCAATGGTTTTTTCCAGTTGTTCTCCTTGAAAGGAGATGATGCTGTTCAGTTCATGTTAACAATGGTGCTTACCAAAACTTCTCTGACCAAAGACGGCACTGACTATGAAATAACATTCAATTTTCTATCTGCTTGGGGGGAGGAGGAGGAAAGGAAATACTACAACATTAAGGACATGTATGAATTACAAGCCTCTTTTTACATTTCCAAAAATGTTAAAATATACTAATATAAAAATGAGTTTGTGTAGAATCAAGGAAATATGGCAATTTCCTTTCCAAGTAAGAATATTTGGAAATCATCCTTGGTCAGGCTATGGCATCCATCTGAATATTCCAAATCTAAAAGTGGTAAACAGAGGTTATCTCTATACTTGTATTAATGAACAACAAAATAAGGCTATCATTATAGAAAGCCAAAGTCAAGTTTCTTCAATAACATATTCTTTAGATGCTTTTAACACTAGGTTTAAACACCAAGGCATATGACGCTTTTAAGTAGGGGGTAATATGGAGGCATTTTGGGGAAAGTTTACATATATTTGGACTCAGCTGGAGCACCCTGCTGCAGTGTGTAAGAATAGACCTAATCCAACACATACTTCAAGATCAACTCAAACAAAACTAGAACAGCTACCCAGGGAAGAAAAACAATTCATTCCTTGTAGCCATGTCCTGTGGCTAAATCTGTCCAAAATTTTAGCTGTATATAAAAATACATGTTGAGCAAAGTAAAAGACCAAATGTTTTAATCAGAAAGTCCCTCTTTTGCCATTCTTTGTCTTCAGAAAGGAGAAAAAGATTCTCTGGTTTACAAAAGAAGAAAAGTGATATCTCTAAAATAAAAATGTAGGTACCAGACTTGAAACTATAGTAGATATATGTCTATAGAGAAAGTAGGAAACATGGACATAAATTTTGAACATTTGCTCACAGTTTAATTCAAATCCTCTTTTCCAATTTACACTATGTTTAAATCCTCAAATTTTAATGCCACAGCTTAGGAAAAAAAATATTTGTCAATCTCAGACAAAATACTTGGGTCTCTATCAATCACACAGTTGTAAAGTCACAGAAGAAAACTGAAATATGGTTTTGCTTCTAGGTCCTGTGTGTCCTAGCTAGACTTAGTCTGTCTCATTCTATTTAAAATTTAAAATGAATTTAAAGTATAAACACATTATACTTGCAAACGTGAAAATAAGGCAAAACTTAGAATAATTTTATTTCAAGAGTCAAGATCTTGATTATCTAACAAAATAAAAGCAGATAGTAAAATGTGACATATTCAGCACATTTCTTCCATGATAAATTACCCTTTGCAAAACTGAAAGACATACTGTAACTCAACATTAAGGTTGCTATGGCAAAGCATGCCTTCTGGACACAATTCCTCGTTTCCAAATAATTATGTTTTATCTACCATAAGGTAACCAATTTCTTTCTTTAAATACAGAAGAAAAACATTTCTATACTTAACTACAATACTTCCCCAAAGTCTGAATTTCACCAAAATGTTGGATGCTTTACAACAAAGGCTGTTAGCTTTTAGAAATTTGATGGTGTCAATATTTTCCTATAACAGACCAAGATGTTTGTTCATTCAATTTTTATTTATATATGGACAGTATATACTGCTAGACTCTAGGAGGGAAAAGCAAAGTTACAAACCAGTAGCTGAAATTTACAAAGTTATATGTATATAAAGAAGAAAGTCTCATTGAATTTTCCTCTTAAATATATCTTAATTCTACCTATATTTCTATATTTTTTACTCACCCAACCAACTCAAAATTACTATCAACTCTTATCTGAACTGTACACAACTAATCCCATTGCATATGTCCTGTCCCCTCTGACACCTACCTTCCATAACAAGTTCTCTACAGCTCATCTAGACTGGAGGCATATTTTAAAATATAAACCAGATCATATTGCATCCCTACTTCAAAACTGCATGAATTCTGGGTGTCTTAGAATGAAATACCTAAATCTATAACAAAATCTATAACACGGTTTGTAATGCCCAGCATAATTTGAACTGTTCCTTTCCAGCCTGCGCCCATCTGCTCTCCTTCAGTCATCAGCCTTCATTCAATTCTTCAAATGTTCTCCACCCTGGACCCTGCTGCCTCAGGGCCTTTGGCTGTGCTAGCAGTCCCTCTGAATAAAGAACATTTCTCTTTGTCTCATAAATGTCTACTTATTTTATAATGTCACTTCCTCTAGGATACCTTTCCTGAAGTTCAAAATGAGATTATTGGTTTGCTATCCATTTTTGTATCATGCTGTATTTTTCCATCATAGTAGCTATCATAGTTTTAATTACTTTTGTAAATTTTGATTTATACTAATCTGCTTCACTAAGTAAACTCTTCTAGATTTTTAAGTTTTAGATATTAAGCATTTTCTTTGTTTTAAGAGGGTAGTGCACTATTTATTAGAAGCCATCCATCCATGTTTTCTTTTCTTCTTTCTTTCTTTTTTTAGTTTAAATTTTAAAAAATTTGACAAGTAATAATCATACATATTTATGGGGTACATAGTGATGTTTCCATACATATAATGTATAGTGATCAGATCAGGGTAATTAGCATATCCATCATTTTAAATATTTATTATTTCTTTATATGGGAAACATTTAAGATCCTCCTTCCAACTATTTGAAACTATATATTACTGTTAACTATAGTCATCTTACTACAGTGATATAGCACGCTAGAACTTATTCCTCCTATGTAACTGTAATTTTGTATCCTTTAACACATCTCTCATTGTGCCCCCTTCCTTCTACCCTTTCCAGCCTCTAGTATCCTCTGTTCTACTTTTTACTTCCATGAAATCAACTATTTTTTAGATTTCACATATGAGTGAGAACATGTGGTGTTTAAATTTCTGTTCCTGGTTTATTTCACTTAACACAATGTCCTCCAGTTCCATCCAGGTTGTTGTGAATGACAGGGTTTCATTCTTTTTTATAGCTATTCCATTGTGTGTGTGTGTGTGTGTGTGTGTATATATATACACGAGGTCTGTCCAGAAAGTATCTGGCCACTGTTAATATAACAAAAATGGTGTTTTTCATATCACATGGCTGGATACTTTCTGGACAGATCTCATATATATTCACACACCACATTTTCTTTACCCATTCATTTGTTGTTGGACACCTCGGTATTGCTATTCTACAAGAGATAATGAAGATTTAGCTCTTTTCCTCCCCTTCCAATATTTGATATTAATTGTTCTATCATATTTTCATTTAAATCAATATTTAGTCATTAAGCCATCATAACTTCATATATAAGGTTCATAGCCAAGCCATGTGGTACATTATGATTATATTTCCTTTTTTTATACAATGTCTTCCTTTCCCTGGAGTCAATAGTAACCCTGCTTTTTGTCTGTTTATTGAGTATGTATGTGTACATCTTTACAGCAGAAACTGCTAGTTGTCACCTATCACCCATCCCCTTTTCAAAAGTAAGAGAACTCCAAGTGTTTAATTTGGCTCACGATTACCCAAAATGAAGACTCCATTTCTCAGGTGTGGCCATGTTCTGACCAATGAGATGTAAGTGAAATGTCATGTGGCAGCTTCCAGGAACCTTCCTTAAGTCACTGCTGGCTCATGCCCTTTGCTCATTTTCCATCATCATCCTTTTCTCCTTCCTGCTGTCCTTCCAGCAGAAATAAAGTGGACAAGACTGAAGGTGAAGCATTCATCTGGACCATGAAGTGACCTTGGGAAAGGAAGCCAGGTGTGCCCGTGCATGCAGGTCAAGGGGGCCTGTGACTGCCACAGTGCACATACAATTGCATTTGGGTATATCGAGATGCAGTGGGAAAAATTCTATAAGAATTATAAGATTTTTAAGTAGGGGACCCTTACTCTAAAAATTTTAATTAAAGTTGATTTAGTGCAATCTTCTTATTTTATAACTAAGAAAACTGCCCCAGACAGATACCTTGTCTTACCTAAGATCATAAATGTCTAGCAGACATGACACTAGACCTGACTTGACTTGACTAGACCAGATCGAGCCCTCTTTTCTAACCTTTCTTGTCAGCTTCTTATTCTCCTTCGTCTCAGCTATAACCACCTGAGAGAAAAAGTTGCTGATCGCATTGTGAACTGAAATTAATAGAGGAAGAAAGTGAAAAGTGAAGGACGTAGCTGTTCCATTTTGTTTACTATAGGGCCTTGTAAAGAATTAACTAGGTTTAAATGAAATGCCTTTTGATGTCTTTTACTTGAAATCACACTCTTGCTTTAATTAAGCAGTCCCCAGAAAAGCAATAACCCAGTAGGATAAAACAAGCCAGAATTTGCTTATCTTCCAAGTTCTTTGGCATGCTAAAAAGTCAAACCCGAGGTACAATGTCTGTGCTTTTGTTGATGAGTGCCCAAGAAACAAGGAACTCTGTATCCATTGGGTTTTTTTGTCTTTCACCCAATGAGAGAAGTCAGTCTGATCAATGTTCTTTCTCACTCCCAGGTACAAGTTTTACTAACATAACCCATGACTAAAAATAGAGAAATACGAGGCTAGGTAGTGTATTTCTAAGGTGGCACATGGGGACTGTCATCTTTCTACTTTTTCTTCACTTTTCCTTTCTTAAATCGGAAGATGGAAGAAGTGAAGCTAGAAACGAAGACTGGTACCATAAAAAGAATAGCTGGACGTAGATATCTGGGGATAATAAATATATATGTTCATATTTGTTCTCACATTCTAGGCATTAGGTTATGAAAGCCTATGCTTCACTTGCTACAGATTCCCAATTAGACTTGACTAACTCTTTCTCAGGTAGCTCTCATGTGCCCAACAGTGAAAAAGGCGCTTTGTCGTGTTATGTCATTTCATCCTTGCAACAGCCCTTTCATTTTTAAAGATGAGGAAATTAAGGCTGAGACAGGCTCAACAGTCAGAGCCATTAAGCCAGAACAGGATTCCAAATTAAATCAGTCTTCCTTTACATCTCACTGTGTAGCAATCCTCCTCCTAGATAGGTATCGGACAGAATATAGTTTCTGACATTCTAAATGCTAATGAAAAGACTACATCATTTAAGCTATGAAAATGACATAATATTTTAACGTTTGACTTCAGACTGGACCAAAACAGTATCAGAAGGCTCACTAGTAAAATGGTGTAGCAGTAGACATGTTAATTATAGCATGGTTTGTGGTAAGGAATTCTAAGCAGTGGCTTGTATTTCCAGGGTAAATTATCATGCAAAAGTTTCAGAATATTCACCTTTATCTTTGTAATGATTTTACATGTATCTGTGTGTATGTGTTGTGTGTGTATGTGTGCACTTTCCAGCGTATGAGAATATAAAGCATTTTTAGGATGCATTTATGCTTATGATTTTTAAATAAAAACACTAAAGAAAGCAAGACATGCCCATGAGCAACAGAACATGAAAAACAAAAGAGTGTTAGAAATCCTTATGGGAGAAATCATACCTGCTATTGTTCACATTTTTAAAGTGTTTAATTTTCTCAAAGAGGTAAAAAGTTGAAACAGAAGTTTATATGCTGTTATGGATTGAATTATGTCCCTCCAAAAAAAATACATTCAAGTCCTAATCCCCAGTACCTCAGAATGTGATTTTATTTGAAAATAGAGTCATTAGAGATGTAATTGGTCAGGTGGGGTCATACTGGAGTAGGGTGGGCTCCTAATCCAATAGGAATGGTGTCCTTATAAGAAGGTGGCCAGGAGAAGACACAGACACAGGGAGATGCTATGTGAAGATGGAGGCAAAGGTTGGAGCTACACAGACATAAGCTAAGGAACACCTATGGCTACCAGAAGCCAGAAGAAGCACGGAGGATCCTCCCTAGAGCTTCAGAGAGAAGATGCCAGCTGACACCTTGATTTCAGATGTCTGGCCTTTAAAACTGTGAGACAACAAATTTCTGTTGTTTTAAGCCACCCAGAGACAGCAACAGCCCCATGAGATCGATACATATGCTAACACTAGTTTTCTCTGAGTTTCATCGAGAATATCAAAAGGTATCTTTTAATATCTGAAACTTATTGAGAATACAGAGGAACTTTTCACATGTGATATTTCTGAGTCTTAATCTATAAAGTGATAAAGAACTGAAATGCCAGAAAAAAAAATGAGAAATGATCTCATATCAGTGAGTTCCATAATAAAGGGAATAAATGCATCTAAGAATGATAGAGGAAACATCTCTCCTCAATGCCCCTGTAATACCCCAGGAATCCCTCTGACTACTTATCTTTTTCCCCAATGGACTGGAAAGTACCTGAGGATAGAAATCTTGCCTTTTGGTTCTTCTGCACCTACCAGAGTGCCTGGGGAGCTGTAAAGAGTCAATAAATATGGGTACTGAACAAATCAATAAAGGAATAACAAAATAGAACAGATTTTTAACTTTAAAAAAAATCTAGAAATAAGACGTATTTAAAATTTGATTCCTAAAAGTATGGCAAATCCTATTTAGAGGCTATAGGTGACTTTAAAAATATATTTTGTCCTCTTCAACTCTTACTATATTTTTTTTATCTCTGTTGTTACATTTAGGAATGTAATCTACCTCCTCTTTTAAAACTAAAACTATCTGGAGCCAAAATTCATTCCATGATAGTAATAGTTTTGCCTTTGATACCACTTGGATTCTACTTACATATCCCAGTAGCTTGGAAAATTTGTAGAAGTTTTTACAGGAAAAGAGTGGAAATTTTCTTTTTTTTTCATTCAACAAGTAATAATAATAGAAATGAATATCCTTCAGTCCCAAAAGTAGTAAGAAGAAAGAAAAAAAAAGTATGAGAGAAAGAGAAAGAAGAAAGTTTAGGAAGGAGAAAGAAAGAAGAAAAAGAGAGAAACAAATAGCAAGTTTGTTCAACCAGATCTTTGAAAATTCTGCAAGAATATCATACTGTTTATTGGAAAAAGGTATAAAATTCTGACTTCAAAAGTCTTTAGTAGACTTCAGGTTTTAGCCTAAGAGAGGCCAGATAATCTTCCCATTGTATATGATCATGTTCAGCATAGCTCTCTAGAGAACTACTCCTTCCTTGCATAAAATACCATTTTCACTTTGGAAGACTTCATCTCTTATGTCGCAAAGATGATGCTTTAATTAGCTCCCACACTTCCACTTTGTCAAAACCTGGACTCTGTAAATTTGTACAGACAGAGCTCCACTATGTGTACTTCACCTGGAGCAGCTTAAAATAAAAACCCGTTGTGCTGAAAGGAAGGCAATTTACAAACATCTTTATCTTTCTGTTTCAAAATACTTCTAAATTGAAAACAATAAGCTTTTCATGATGCATGAATCAGTATCTTCTAAACATTTTCATGAAGGTGAAATATCCCTTTCTTCATAGCATACAATATGCTTAAATTTTCTTTTCTACTCACTTTCTTGGTCTCAAGTTCATCATGCTTTTTTATTTATAATATCCATTTACTGAAATTACTCCTGACATTTTTTCCAGTTGATAAACACTGTCAAGGTAATTATTAAGTGTATATTTCTTTACTCAGATAAACTCGCCTTATTATCAAAACTCACACTCTAAAAACTAATTGTATGTAAAGTCAACGGGCTGCATGTTTGAGAATTTTAATTACTTTTCTATGATCACTTTATATTCTGTACATAACATCCAGGTAACACAGCTTCTACAATGATAAGCAGTTTAATTAGAAAGCTGAGATAAGAAAAATGCCTTTTACCTTACCAAATTTGTTCATGCCAGGAGCGTGATAACTTGGACTCGTCTTTTCTTGCAGAATTTTAAAATGTGAAATGTTAATATTAGGTGAACCTTACTTCCTAACAGTCTAGCAAATGCTTTATTAATATGCCATTTGGGTTTTTTTCTCTTTTGTACATGTACACACTGCAGTTGTAATTAGATTGCAAAACTGAACCTGCCTTTAATCTTTGTGCCAGTCCAAACAAACAAGTTTTTTCTCACCCTCCTAACCTGGCACAAGAATCACAACAAATAGACGCAAATGTAAGCTGTGCGCTGCCAATAGCACGTCTGCCCTTTCCACAAACTGTCTCAGAGGATAGCCATTGATTTCCTAGTTATTATGAACATGAAATTATTGAATGACAGATGATAGAGTGTTAGGTCCTACAAGTATTTTCCCAAATGGGTTATCGCGCCAGGGTTGCCATGGTAACTATGCTGTTTGACAGACCTTCCCACAAAGAACCCTTTGCTGAGAATCCAGCATCAAATAGCTCTCTGCTTACTACAGGCTCATGTTAAATCACAGAACTTAGAAGTCTTCTTATGAAGGAAAGAAGAGTTTTCTTGCTGGGTAAGTCCACTCTGTTACCCCAAGTACTAACCTAAAATGACATTGGGATATTTTAGCTCAGTAATTTCTCCAAGTGGATGAGGACTTCGCCAAGGGCTGAACCTTGTACTGTTAACAAAGGCAGTGTTAATTCGTAGAAGATAAATTAACAGTTCTGAGAGCACAGTGTCCGTGGGGAATATAAGTTCTGCATCACAACACACAACTCATTAGGAGGAACGACGCTCACAAATCAGGCATTTCTTGAGCACCTAAAGGTTGTAGCATTTCTTGTGAGTGCCATGCTCACACTGTGAAGATGAATCGGGATGGCATTTTTCTCTTTTCTTTTATTGGTGCCACACACATACATGAAATAAAACATTTTTGAATTAAAATTGTCTTTAGATAATGTATATATGCACACACACACACACACACACACATATTTTTTTTGAGAGAAGGTCTCACTGTGTCACCCAGGCTAAAGTGCAGTGGCATCATCATAGCTCACTGCAACCTCCAACTCCTGGGCTCAAAGGATCCTCCTGCCTTAGCCTCCCAAGTAGCTGTGAATATAGGCACACATCACCACGCCCGACTAATTATTCTATTTTTACAGAGGTGGGGTCTTGCTCATGTTCAGGCTGGTCTCGAACTCCTGGCTTCAAGCAATCCTCCTGCCTCAGCCTACCAAAATGCTAGGATTACAGGCATGAGCCACCGTGCCTGGCCCAGATAAAATATTTTTAAAGATAATTTTTCTAGTTGATAGGTTTCTTCCTAACTTTTGGGTTCACACCCAACAAATTGAAAATGAAAGGTTATAAGCTGATGTGGTTAAGATGAATTGTTTTGGATGACTATAAAACAATAATTTTGCAACAAAACAACAAATGAAAGATATCACAATAGCTTGGTCAAGATGCAGGGAGCCACCTTACTATCCACAACAGGCTTTGATTTTTCTATGTTTATTTTTTACTTTTAAACTAAATTGCGTTATTTTACTTTTCAACTAACTGCTTCATTTTATCATTTTCTTTTCTTAAGAAACATTCTGGAAAATGAAGAGTTTTAATATTCTTACTTGTTAGACTTATCTACTGCTTGTATTTTAGTCTTTCTGCAGAGTGTATTATCACTAAAAGAAAACAAGTTAGTTTAAATGTTGGATCCATTCAATGCTTTATAGAAGAAATTCCATAGGAATTGAAACCAAAAGTCACATTTTTTTATATGCAGTGGCAACCCATCTTTAAGTTCCTACCTAATTCTATAGTGATTATTTTAGCCCAGAGATGACCAAATCTAGTTTTATGAAACTTTATTATCTTAAAGGAGGGGGGATATCCAAAACAAAATTAATCTTAATCCATCTTAAATAACAAAAATATGTAGCATTCAGTATTTTTTCTTATGTAGATTAAGGGGACATATTAAGTAAACCCAAACAAGCAATGATAATGTGTCACAGTTCCAGACATTTTGGACTAATTGGTTTTGACCAAATTTAACTAGTAGAATCACTCTAAGTTGGAGTGAAGAATTAAAATAAAATGGAGGTTTACATAAACCAAAACTTAAGCAAATGTTTTATTATTCCAAAGTTCAATTAACCTGAATTCCAGACAATATAATTTTACCTTTGTACATGCTGTTAACAGATAAATTTATATCTCTGTATATTTCTACCCAGAGCTTAGACCTATATAGTCAATGATCTACTGGGCATTTCTATTGGGATTTCTATTGGAATGACCAAAAGACACTGCAGAATTAACATGTTCACTCTTGAATTCATTGAATGCCTTCTTCTTGTATTAACACTTTCCCCAAACCAACTGCTATTTTCTATATTAAAAAATGATTGGCATCATTTACCCAATTATCCATGCTAGAAATAGATAGTGTCATCTGTAACACCTCACTTTGCCTTCCTCCTCTCATTCAATCAATCACTAAGTGCTATTGATCCTGTCTAATTAAAATCTCTTATATTACCCAAGTCTCTTAATTTCTGTGTCTACTCTCCTGGTCCAAGACCACCATGATCTTTCTTGGATAATAGCAGTAAACTCAATCTCCTTACATTGTCTCATTGTTTTATCCAGATTCTATAAGGCAGCCAAATTAATCTTTATAAAACATACATTTGGTTAGATCATTTCCCTGCTTTATACCTTTTAATGCCTTTCCGTTGCTGCCAAGATATGATTTAACAGCATGCATGGTCCTTCATGATCCAAAGGTCACTACTTACCTTCCTTCTAGTATCGTTGGCCATTTCAGATGCATTTTCTTTAAACTCTGGCCAGACTGCATTATTTATTTTTTAGGTCCCTGATGAGTATTCGAGTTCCTTTGTCTCCAGGCCTTTTCACACACTGATTTTTTTGTGGTGCTGGATACATTAAAATATCAGTGTTGAGTCCCTGCACACCCTAACCCCTTGTACCTGTTTGCTGCCCCCACCTTTGAATTAACTTGAAGAATCACCTCTTTTTTATTCTAAGAAGGAATGATCAGGAAATTGAAGAACTTTTTTTTTTTTTTTTTTTTTGACAGAGTCTCACTCTGTCACCCAGGCTAGAGTGCCATGGCATCAGCCTGGTTCATAACAACCTCAAACTCTTGGACTCAAGCGATCCTCCTGCCTCAGCCTCCCGAGTAGCTGGGACTACACCTGGCTAATTTTTTCTATTTTTAGTAGAGATGAGGTCTCCCTCTTGCTCAGGCTGGTCTTAAACTCTTGACCTCAATCGATCCTCCCACCTCGGGCTTCCAAAGTAATAGTATTACAGGTGTGAGCCACCGCACCAGGCCTGAAGAACTTTTTAAAAGAGTAAATTCTTGGTATCTGAATTTCAAAAGCTTAACCTTGGGGATGTGGTGGAGGATATATGGAGGAAAAATATCAAAAACTGAAGAATGTATTTTGAGAGAATTAATTGATGGGTGCAGGGAAGTAAACAAAAGAGAGCTAAGCCTGAAATGGCTTATTGCATTGTATGAGGATCTTCTCAGCAGTGACTTGCCTGAATTGTCAACTGGAAAAAAGGCCAGAGTGAGGATTTCTCAGTGGATCGCAGGTAGACAGAAGACATGGAAGATCAGGTGCCCATTTCTGATGGTTTGCACTAATAGAAGCTCAAACATAGACCAGACCTTAATTAACTGAGATTAAGTTTCCAGTGTACAGTAAAACATGAGATCTAAGTGAAATTAAGTTGATTTAAAGAAGAAAAAGTTGCCTTAATCCTTGAGTTTGTGTGTTGACATTTGTACCTAAGTACCTAGACTGTCTTCTTTTTGATATCTTCTGTCTTTGAGCTTTTCTCAGTGAGCCACAAATTTGACAATGCATCTGAGTGACTCAGAGAGCTTTTCTTCTTCTTCCTCCTCCTTTTCCTCCCCCTTCTCTTTCTTTTTCAGTCTTTTATACTTCAAAAAATTTCAATCATACATAAAAATAAAAAAATAGTGCCACGAGCCCCATATACCTAGCACTAACATATAGCAATATCAACTCATGGCTTTGGAAAATTTTTAAAAATACAGTAAATTAAAAAAAAAAAAAGAAAAAGTCAGTGGTATTTGGAGATCACAGAACCAGAGTTTCCAGAGGTGGGGGACCCAGGCAGCTGACCTGTTTTAAAGCTCCTCAAGTGATATGAGCTGGCAGCCAGGATTGACAATGTTTGTACTAGTCAATTCATAGAATGCCTTCACATGATAAGTCGTCTGAGACCTTGTGCCTTATCTCCAAAGACAGGACTCTGGAATCTCTCCAGTGCTCTCCCCCAGATGCTGCTATCCACATCTCTACCCCCATGAATACAGTTGGCCCTCCACATCCATGGGTTCCGCATTTGTGGATTCAACCAACCACAAATCAAAAATATTTGGGAAAAAGAGCCCAAGAAAATATAACAATACAATAATAAAAAATAATACAAGTAAAAAAACAATGTAGTATAACAACTATTTACAAAGCATTTACATTGTATTAGGTAGTATAGGAAATAGAGAGATGATTTAAAGTGTGTAGAAGGATATACATATGTTATGTGCAAATACTATGCCATTTTATATCAGGGACTTGAGCATCCATGGATTTTGGTATTTGCAGGGGTCCTGGAATGAATCCCCCATTGATACCAAGGGATGACTGTACTCCTTTCTTAGCATGTATGGCTTGCTGCAAATTCTTTCTATTTGTCCACTTCTTGGGTCTATATTTTGTTTGATATTGCATTTTTAGTGATTTTTAGAATTGCATTGCATGTGTCTGGCACATTAAAAAGTAATTAACAAAATATTTTGAATGAATGAATTCTAGTAAAGACTCTCTTTCAGTTATCCGAAAAACAATCTCATGACTGTTCTAATGGAAATGTTAAGTCAACATTTTCAGTGAAGATTGTCAATATATTTATTCTTTCCTTCCTGTCACCTCAACCACCACCATGACCAACCCTATACTTCTAGTACATTTATCTACTTATCATATACAGAGAATGTTCTGGAACTCTTACAATCTGAAATTATTAGTATCATAAACTGTACCTTTTTTCAATGATTTTTAACCTTGGAGGTAGGGGTCTGTGTGAATCACCTGGGGCACTTTTTCAAAATAACCAAAATATTTCCTTCCTCATCCCTCATGTTCCTGGTGGAAATAGTGTGTATCCAATAAGTATTTGGGGGAGCAAAAGATGTTTCAAAATCCATTGATCTAATTCTACCATTACAAATGGTCTTTCCAGCTCACAACTACTCTTTACAAATGAAGTTATGATACAGTGAGAGGGTAGAAATGAAAATAAGAGCAACAAAAAGCCAACCAAACAAAAAACAGTAGATATTTTTCCAAACTTTGATCTTGAGTGTTCCTTGCTGCTGCTGCTCAGTAGAGTGTGTGTGTGTGTGTGTGTGTGTGTGTTGGGAGGATCACAAGTTCTTGTCACACGGGTGGATGGTTATATGCTGCCTGTCACTATCAAGCTGGGTTTAATTCAAATGAATGAGCAGGAGGAAGACATTCCATCAATTTTGAATTTTTTTAAACTTTTCATGGCTTCCCCTTTTTAGACTTCTAGATGCAGGGACCATTGGAAATATGACTGTAATTATTAAGTGATAAGAGTTACTCAACAATGAAATCTAAGTCACCATGAAATATATCACATCCCCTAAATTTGATACCATAATATTAACTTCTCAGTTTACCTCATGTTACAGACAAAACATTGTACCAGGTGCTGTGTGGGCAAATATAAATAAGACATATGACACTGACTCTGCCCTCAAAGGGCTCAGTATTTTCCTTTATTGGTTTTCTTATGCAAAACAGAAAATATTTTAATCTCTGATCAGTCATAAGTAAATTCATTTGATGATCCTGACTTTTGAGAGAGTAATAGTGCACAATAAATACAAATATTTTTTCTGCTCCAGGAGTGGGAAGAGTGGGAAGAAGTCACAAGGGTGGTAAGGGAGAGGCACACTCACAGGCCAGGAGACTTCTGGCCAGGAGACCTCAAGGAATGGACAGAATTTTTTACAAGAAGAGAGAGAATTGAGAAAGAGGTCCGTTAGGTGAAGGGCACAGAATATGTAAGGTCTGGAGGGATTTAAGGGTTCATACAATAAAGAAGGTGAATTGTTTTTGGCTGTTTTGGCATAGTTATGGGAGAACTATAGGAGATTCAGTTTAAGATAAAGATTGGGGACATATTATAAAGTTTTCTTGTGACGTTCTTTGGATTTTAGACTTCATCTTGCAGATAGTGTAGTTGTGTTTATGTTGGAGAGGAGAGATTCTGGCAACACTTGAGAGGTGGGACTGAATAACCCGCAGGGAAGCTTTTATAACCAGCTAGATAAGGTGTGGGAAGTATCTGCACAGAAGTGAAAAGTGGGAACGGCAAAGAAGAGATTGTAAGAGAGGGAATGGCCTGGAAAATAAAAACAGCAAAAGACATTTTCTGTCTCTTTAAAACTTCCCCCAGTCTTTTGGGGAACTGAGGCTTGCAATCCCTGCCTCAGGCAGGTGGTTGGGAGGGCAGGAGGAACTCTTTTGTTCTTTGTGTTACAGGAGATAACTCAGCTGAACTGTGGCTCCATCCAAGGCCCCAGTGAAGGTCTGGCCTTGCTGGAAAAGTAATAAACTTCTCTTTCCTTCTCCTCAAACCATTTGTTCTCATTTTTCTGATGCAGGCTCAAGGACAAGTGCTGAGCTTTCAATAACAGATCAGATTCAAGAAACCCTGTTAAGGCAGCAATCTGTCTCAGTAAAGAAGGTTGAGGAAAGGGAGGAAGAAATTGAGGAAGATTTGGGGGTTTCTGACTAGATAATTAATGGATAATGAATGCAAGTGAAGAGAACATTTTATAAATTTTACACTCATGAGAAACTGTTAAATTTAGGACCCAGCACAATTTAGGGCAAGTTTAAAAGAGAACTGAAACATGCTTATTATAGATATTAGAGAAATCGATGTTACTACCATGAGCTACTGGGGAGAAACTCAGTTTCAAATAGCATTCCTTAGTTCTCAGTAGACATCGGTTAAATGTTTCCTGAATAAGGGACATGGTACATTTCTTTGTTTGGCTATAGGCATGCAAAATGTTAAGTTGGTGACAATTTGTGGCTTCATGGATATTTTTAACTACTTAGCAAGCAGATCAAAGGAATAAATTATTAGGAAAAACTTCTAACATTCATACAGAAAACTTGAATTGCCAGAAAGTTGATATTTGCTCTACTCCAAGTACTCTCACTTCCATTATGATTAGCCACCTCTTTGAAAGGTAAACGTTTAAGTCATTAAAAATAACTTTTAAAATGTTTAGATCCTAAACAAATGAGAATGCTAACTCCATTATATAACCCAGAATTTCAAGAATGCAATCAAAAAGATGATCAACAATCAGCATTCCGATCCCCCCCCAAAAGCAAAGGATATAGCTGCAGGTAAATTGAAGGAGGCCTAATTTCGGCGAACGATGCTCTATTTCTCTAGTACTACTTTGGCTTCTTGAACATTTTTATAGAAAGATGTTTTACATTACTTGTAAGGCAACAGCTGTTGCTAAAGGCCCTTTTATAGGCTAGATCTTAATGAAATTATTTTTCAGTGAGGGCTAGTTTAGATTCTACTGTAAGAAAGAACAAAATGATGCACGAGAGAAGATTTATGGAGTCATCTTCTCCTGGCTACATCTTCGGACTCACCCCCATTTTCTCCCTCTTTCCTGGCTGAAAGCTGTAAACATTTTAGAGCCGTGTGATAGTCCCAGAACAAAACAGAACATATGTAGTATATTTTCATACAAGAAGCAAAAAAAATCCAAACCCATGAGGTCCTAATTTCTAAAGTATGCCTTCTGCCCAAAATGCACCCTTGATGGTGCCTCAAATGTGCTGCAAATCACTTAACACAAATTATTCAGATTTAGATGAATCTGAAGCCCCAGCAGAAGAGTATTAGTGGACTCTTTCACATGGAGGCCAATTACATGTTTTCTCTATCATTCCCTGACTACCCACTAAAATTTTGCTGATATTAGCCTATCCAAAATGCCTTTCTGGGATTTAAGTACCCATAGTGTCTATTATAAAATTCATCTATGGTTTCTGTCAAATTTAAGTTAAATGCACAACAGGGAGAAAAAAGCTCCTAGAAAACTGCAGATTCAGTAGATATGGAAACAAAGAGAATGTATTTGTGCATTGCTCTCATACTCTTGCAACTGGCACCTGAGTTATCTGATGACTGCTTCATAACCAAAGGCTGCTCCAATATCCCTTCAGAAGAGTTGCACAATAGCCCAAGTTTAAAAGAGAACATTTTATATATGAAGCTGGTACAGAGGGCCGTGACTTTCTCTCCCTCCTCCCCACCCCCTCCTTTTTACCTTGCCCTTTGCAGAATGTGTGGAGCCTTCCTTAACAGGCTGAGAGAGTAAAAGAATCTACCTAAACAGGAGCCATTGGATTTTACCCTAAAACTGGAAGGCCCATGGGACAATTAAGAAAGACATATGAGGGGAAATTATTGCTTTTTTCCCTCTTCTGTTAATATTAATATCATATATCACTATGGGTTGGAATAATTTTAAAACCCATAGATGTGTAAAAATTTAAGTGTGTAGCATTGAAAAGAAAGGGAGAAAACTTTAGAAAGTTGGCAAAAGAGACAGAAGAAATAAAAAATAGAATAAAAGGACACAATTTACTATTTGAATTTTAATATTCTTTTATCATTCTTATGTTTGCATTCTTGCTTATGTATGCATATATTTGTTAACATGGTGATTATTTTTCAATGAATATAGATAATTTTTTCTTTCTTCTTTTTCATGTACTTTGGTCATTGCTATTTTTGACAATCAACATGTATATTTGTATAATAAAAGTAATTAATGAATCAAACAAAATAGTATTTCTGAACCGCATACTCTTCTACTATTAATACATATTAATATTAGTAGGCACTTTATTTTTAGATGTTTATATTTTTCTTTTTCCTAAAATCCAAGGACTCAACTCCTTAAGAAAATGCAAATAAGCAGTACTGAAAGATGTCTTTGCAAGTGCTTATTTTACAGCTGAGAATGTTTTATGGATGAATTTGTGCAGATGAGATGAAAATAGTTTCTTTGAATTTAATCTAATAAAATCACCTTAGAATTAGTGCACTAAGGGAAGACTCTCAAATTAATTAAGTTATAATTCATGCAACCAAAAAATACTTAGCACCTAGGGTGCATCAGGTACTGCTGTAAATACTTTTATATTACAATTTATTTGTAACACTTATAAAAGAAATGGGGAGAAAAACCTGCTATCTTTAAATTTCTACCCCCTGGGAGACTGACTAGGCTTCAATTGCAATATAAATTAAAATAGTTTAACATCTGACATTCGACAAAAGAACAAAAAATTTACTAAATGAAAGTTATACAGAAGTTATAGCTTATAACAATTGTAAATCATCATAATTCTTGATTCAGATTGAACAGCTAATGACATCATCATGTACATTTTTGTTGTGATTTGATCTGTTCATTCCTTCAAGGGGTGTTCTATTATTTTCTTAAAAAAAAGGAGAACAGGTCAAGGTCCTTCCCTTCCCACTGCTTTCCCTTCACCTCCTTCCCTAACTAGAAATAGTTCTTTTTCTCCAATCACTGACTTCATCTGCACTTTGTCCCACTGTCCCATTCCTTAATGACATCTTCAACAAACTCCATAGCTTCCCAGTTACCTTCAGTTATTAAAAATTCTATGTAACTTAATTTACTCTAGTCTCATGACTGCTTTTAACTCATTCTTTTCCAATGCCAGCCAGCCTTGTGACTTGGGAAAACTGGACAAGTAGGGGACAGGGTCTGCCAATGTGAGTGCATTTAAAAATTTAATGTCATATTGAGAACATGGTAGTGATAGTAATAACCAGCAACATTTACAGAGCATTTCTTATGGATCAGGTACTTTGCTAGCAGCAGCATTTTGTACGTTCACTCTTTGCATCATCCCAGAGGCCCAGACAGGTTAATAACCTGCCCAAGGTCACCCAGCTAGTAGACAGCTGAGTCAGGATTTGAACTTGAGTTCTTGTGACTCAAACACCTGTACTGTTTTTACCATATTAGCTTTATTTTCTGTAAGCGACAATTTTGTATACCTTTTACCATAAAACACAGTCCCAGGGGGCATAATGACTTATATTTATAGGTAAATGAAAAGAATATAGTGGCTTATAAAGTTAACTATCACTTTCTAATAATAGTATAAGTTCTATAAAGGCACAGAGACCAATAGATAGCAGTGCAGCTAAAAAATATCTGTTGGCTCGAGTTATTATTTTTAAGAGTTACGAGTAAACTGGAAAACAAAATGTGGGAGTTTCTCTGGATCTTTTTCAAAATTTAATGTATTAAAAATTACTGAATTCTAAAAGCAATTAAATACAGCATTTTTTACCCAGCTTGCCTTGTCAATCCTATTAGACCAAACTCCAATTAAGAGTGGAAAAGTGGTTATTTTATCTGCCAAACGAAAATAATTTAGTGCAAGTTAATAAGGGTTGGCTTATTACTGATGGGCCATTTTGATTCCAGCTTGTTATAATAGTAGAAATTGCTTTCAAAAGACATACTAGTTTTGCCAGTCATTTACAAGCAAGGGACAAAGCAAGAATCCTTCGTTGTGCCTATTTTTGGATTGAAAACAGGATGGAAGTATAGTAGAATAAAAAGCTAAACACATCCTTAGAAATCACAACTGCATCTAGGGTGAAAGAAGAAGGAAGGCAATGCAGTAATTCCAGTATTTCATTGGTGTTTTATTTTAACATAAAGTCTTTCATTTAACAAAGTCAAATATCAGTTTGGATTTAAAAGAACTTGCAAAAAGAGCTACCTTCAAAACAATTAAGCACTTTCACTTATCAGTAAAATGTATATACTCACCAAACTATACATGTCATTTTAAAACTGCATCAAATGGGCAAGAGAATAAAAACTAATTATCATAAAAACTGTATCTGGGCAGTTTTCATTTACATTACACTGTCATGATTTCTAATTAGTATGTTTCATTATAAAGAAACAGCTAGTAAGACTGACCCTAAAATTCCCTCTCAAATACAGGACTTTCTCACTATGCATACAATCTCTTATAATTTTCTTCAAATATGTTTCAAAAACATGCAAAAAAATCATATTCCGTCAAAAATATTCTTCAATATGCTTCTTCAGAAATATGCAGAAACACAAAAAATTCTTTAAACTAGGTCCTCTAGTTAAAGAATGTTACACAACTAGACAACGGAAAATGCCAGGGACACAAAGAACTATTCAGCTTAATTAGAAATGTGAGCTTGGAAATGGACCTTTCCCCCTGTCCAGCTTTCTGATGACACTTCAGCCCTAGCCAACTCCTTGACTGAAACCTCACTAGAGACTTCAAGCCAAAACCAGCCAGCTATATTGTTCCTGAATTCTTGACTCACATCAACAGTAAGCTAATGATGTTTGTTGTTTTTAGCTGCTAAGGTTTTGGGTAATTTGTTGCACAGTAACAGAAGACTAATACAGATTTTGGTACCTGGAAGTTGGGTGCTGCCATAAAACCTAAAATGTGGGAGTAGCTTCTGAACCAGGCAGGGGGCTTCTAGGAGAGTGTAAGAGCCCACTGTGCCTTGAAGAAATTGTCTAATGGTCTCTGGTAGGGCTGTAGAGAAGGATTTTAAAGAAAGTGAGGTAAATGCTATTAATACCACAAACTGGAGGAAAGGGGAGCTCTGTTACAGAGTGGCAGAAAAGTTTAGCAGTCCTTTTACGTGAAGTAACGTGAAAATTAGTTAACGTGTCTAATAAACTTGGTGATCTAATTAAGGTCATTTCCAATCAAAGTGTTCAAGTCGCTTTCTGGTTTCTTCTTGCTGCTTATCATGCAATGAAAGAGAATAAAGATGAAGTGAAGGAAGAAGGGTTCTTAGACAAAAGGGAGGTAAAAATGGATATTTTTGAAAAATTTTACCCTTTTTATATGGCACATGATGCTAAAATTAAGAATTGGCTTCTGAGCAAAGATGAAATACAGGGTACCACTAAGAAAACTTGGTTCAAAGAGGAAGTGAAGGGTATGCCTGTGAAACTGTTGTTAAGATCTCAGAAAAATCCAAAGTAGTACCTTAGTGTAGTAGTTAGTCAAAAAAAGGCCAAGATTAAAGTGTGCTCAGGCTTCCAACTAAACAGTAAGACTCTTAGAAAGATTAAGGATGTTGTTCCTCAGTGGTCACTTCAGAAGCCTGAGGTAAAGAGGGGCTTACTTTAAAGATAATTTTGAGTGGGACGTTTGTACAATAGAGTGAACACCAATAAGATTCACAGATGACCCATACAATTTTAAAAGAATTATAAATGTACCATGGAGCTCTACTCAGCCACAAAACAAACAAACAAACAAACAAAACAAACAAACAAACAAAAAAAAAACCCAATGGTGATCTAGCACCTCTTGTATTGTCCTGGATAGCGCTGGAACCCATTCTACTAAGTGAGGTATCCCAAAAATGGAAAAACAAGCACCACATGTAAATCAAATTGGTATTAAGTGATCAACACTTATGTGCATATTTAGTAGTAACATCCATCACGTGTTGGGTAGGTGGGAGGGGCGAGAAGGGGATGGGTATATTCACACCTAATGGGTGCAGTGCGCACCGTCTGGGGGATGGACACGCTTGAAACTCTGACTCGGGTGGAGCAAAGGCAATATATGTAACCAAACATTTGTACTCCTGTAATATGCTGAAAAAAATTGAATCTCTAAAAAAAAAAAAAAAGAAAGAAAGAAAAAAAACCTCAAATTAATATTAAAAGTCTTTGGAGTGAAAAAAACAGAATTATAAATGTACAGACATCAGCTTGTACTGAAAAGAACACAGATAGCACAAAGTGAAATATGACTTTTGGATTTCCAAAATTCTACTTGCTATAAGCAGTCAAAGAAAATTACTCAGCTGCAAACATATAGGAGGACTTAAAGACCAGAAGATGGAGCTAAGATCCATGCAGTATCACTCCCAGGCTCTGAGACCCAATCAAAGAATTGCAGAATTTCTTTGGACCAGTGACTCCTTTGTGTCTCCCATTTCTCCCGTTTTTGAACAGGAATATCTATATCAGTTATATGTCTATGATATGATTATATTTTGGATTGTGGGAAGCATGTAATTTGCTTCCTTAGTTTCATAGGTTTGCATATTAAGAGGGACTGTACTCAAGAAGTTTTATTTAAGGATCTAGAGCACAGGAGAATCATCCAAGCCTGGACTTGGTTTAGAAAATGAGATTCTGGATTTAAAGCTGGGTGTATTTCGCATGTAGGAGTAATGTAAGCAATTTGTGTTCAGGAGGTGGACTGTGGTGGTTTAAAAAGTTCTTTAATACTTCTACTTCAAGAGGTGGAACTTATTTTATCTTCCCTTGGGTGTAGTCTGGACTTAGTAATTCATTTTGAATGAATAAAATATGGCAGAAGTGATGGTATGCCGCTCTTAAATAAGTTTGGTTCTCTCTCTGTCTCTCTCTCTCTCTCCCCCACCATTTGCTCTAGGAGAAGCCAGCTTCCATGGCGTAAGGATACTCAGTCAACCTATGGTGAAGAACTGAAGTTTCTGGTCAATAGTCAGTGAGGAACTAAGGCCTCCAACAACCACATGAGTGGCCTTGGAAGCAAAATCTCCCCAGTCCAAACTTCAGGTGAGATTGCAGCCTTGGCCAATAGTTTAATTGCAGTCTCATGAGAGACCATAAGACAGAGTCAGCCAGCTAAGGTGCTGCTGGATTCCCAACCCACAGAAACAGTGACATAAAAATGTATGTGATTTTAAGCTATATTTTGGAGGAGTTTGTTATGCAATAATTGAAAAATAATACATTGTACTTAGAAGGTATATTCTGTGTACTCTGGACTTTTTAGTCAAGAGCACATAAGTTTTACAGCTTCCATCTATCCCTCTTAGAAGGCTCACTCTTAGAACTGTGTCTTTGGGAGTGTCCAGCAGTAGACTGAATGTTCATGTTCCCTCAAGATTCATATGCTGAAATCCTAACCCCCAATGCGAATGAATTAGGAGATGGGGCCTTTGGGAGGTAATTAGGTCATGAGGGAGAATTCTGAAGAATGGGATTAGGGTCCATATGAAAGGGACCCTAGAGAGCTCTCTCATCTTATTTCCACCATGTGAGGATGCGATGAGAAGACAGCAATCTGCAACCCAGAATAGGGTCCCCACCAGAACTCAATCATGTTTATATCTGGTCTTGGACTTCCAGCCTCCAGAACCAAGAGAAGTAAATTTTTATTTATAAGACATCCAGGCCGTGGTATTTTGTTACAGCAGCACAAACTGACTAAGACATGTTCTGACCTGCTATACAAGAAATCTGACTGGCCTTTAATGGTCATTGTGGAGATGCTACATATAGGTGTTCTGGTTATCAGTCCCATTTGAGCCCAGCTGCACAACCATTCCTGCCAAGGCACCAAACATGGGAGTGAAGTGGTCCTGGGTCCTCCAGATCAGCCCACCTTCCAGCCAAATATCATTAAGTAGCCTCAATCAGCCCTATATAGAGAAAGTAATCGCCCTTCAAGCCTTGCCTAAATTCTTAATCCACAAAATTTTTAGATATAATTCAATGACTGTTGTTTTAAACTGCCAAGTTTGGAGAACTTGTTATGTAGCAACAGATAACCAGAACAGTTACCATTTTTATTCTAGGAAAAACATTCTGTTTCACAGCAATGCATAACCAGAAAAGCTACCATTTCTATTCTAGAAGAGTTTTAAGCTCTTTCCTGAATTCATAATACCCTAGGAAGCAATATATATATATGTGTGTGTGTATATATATATATATATATGCATATATATATATATATATATAAATATTTTTTTTTCGTTAGGAGTCAGTATCCTACCATTTAATTTTCCAAACATGTACTTGTTATAACTAATTGGGTTACACAGTAGTTACACATAGCCATGACAACAAGCAAGCCTTTTAAATAAATCTAATATGTTTGTGCATTTACCCAGCAAATATTTATTAGCCTCAGACTAATTAGAGTGTTCAAAAAGAAAATCATTGTTTTATAACAAATTCTTGTGCTAGCTGTTCTATACAATGACAACATGATTTAAAAAGAGGAGAAAGTACTACTTCTAAATACTCACTGCATGGTAAATCCCATAAATTGGGATAAGCACTCAGTGAAGGAACCAAAGAGCTGAAGGAGCTGAAGGATTTAGTGAAATAGAAAATCTTTTTACTCCATAGGCACTGTTGATAGTGAGAACACTATTATAATGTTATCATATTAAACCCAAAATGCCTGGGACACAGCAGGCACCCAATAAATCCTTCTGAATGAATGATTGAATTTTGAGTAAATAAATATAGCAACTTGGTAGTAGAATGCAGTGGCTAAGAGCATTGCTCTGATTCTTGGCTCAAGGCTAATTCTAAACTTAGAAAGAATTTTACTCTATACTATCTGAGCTACCTCACCTGTGGTTTGGTGTTAAAAACACAGCTAATAATGAAATGTTCTTTGTCTGCCATTTTCTACTGTGCATGTAGTTTTCACTAGGAATCTTGACGAAAGAAACAGTTGGTGAAGAATAGCCTTCCAGCGCTTCTGGATTCTCTGACCATCTATCATCATTTTCACAACTATTTCCAATAGGATTCAATAGATGATAGTTTTCTTTCTTGGTACCTTCTAGGATGATTATGATGTAAGTAGGGGGAGAGCATTCTGGAAGGAATACTAGTTTGAAGCCAAGTTCAATAGGAGGAACTTGCATAGCACATTCTGGTAATCTGGAGCCTTCTAGTGCAATGTATTTCAAATAGTAGTTGCTATTTGGTAAGTGGATTCATAACATTAGTGTAATGTAACCAACCAGTCTTTTAAATGAAATATTGAAACATAACAGGATAGAATAAAATAAAAATACATACAGAATACAGAATAGAAAATATTAAAGTGAATCAATCACATGAGATAGGAGGTCTTTTTAACATAATATTTATTTCAGGGGTATGTGTTTGCATGTATACTGAGTGCCAATGAATAACCTCTTCTTTATCTGGGTCATGACCAAAGTAGTTTGAGAACCATCCTGGGGGAACATCCCCAGAAGCTACTGGGGAATCTTTTTTTTTTTTTTTTTTTTTGAGACAGAGTCTCGCTCTGTTGCCCGGGCTAGAGTGCCGTGGCATCAAGCTCACAGCAACCTCGAACTCCTGGGCTTAAGCAATCCTTCTGCCTCAGCCTTTTGAGTAGCTAGGACTACAGGCATATGCCACCGTGCCTGGCTAATTTTTTTTCTATATATATTTTTAGCTGTCCAGATCATTTCTTTCTATTTTTAGTAGAGATGGGGTCTCACTCTTGCTCAGACTGGTCTCGAACTCCTGACTAGCCTACAGGAACGAGTCTTTATTTTACTCTTCTAGCACAGCAAAGCCTTCAGGACACATTCATACTTTAATTCACCCCCAAGTGTTGAATTCACAAGAATTCTGATACCAGTACATTTTATGTGAGCTAATTTTATTAAGAACTACAAAACACAAGTTTCCCTATTTTAGTGAACATAACATCTACAGCATAAAGCCATCCTATAACTGTTTGTCTTTTTCAATTTCACATATGCTCCCTAAAGCTCTGTCCCACTTAAAAAGATGTAATATGATTTGAAACAAACACCGCTCCAGGGCTTCCTCATCTTCATCACTTGTTGGTTTTTGACCTTGACACTTACTCGATTAGAACCGACTTGCCAATCATGCACTCCTTTGCTAAAGTCAGCCGTCTCACACCAGGGAGAAGGCTATTCAGTTAGTAAAGATTTTTCAATGAACCTGGGGCCAGAAAGGAAAACATAAAATCTTACAATGTTAGAACATATAAACTAGTGATTGGGGTGGGGGGTACATGTCAAAGACTCCACAATTTCCCTCATATTATGACACACAAGAAATTGGTGTGATTGAGGAGGGCCCATAAATAATCAGTTGGCAAATAAATTGTTTCAAAATGTTCCCAATTACGAGGTTATTTAATATGTTCCTTGACATGTGCATCAGTAAGTAAGGAGGCTCAGCTCATTCCAGTTATCATGTCAAGTCTCCCTTGGCCTCAGATCACAGGTGACCAGAAAGCCCACGTCATCACATGTTGGTCACACCGCGAGCTTGGAGAGAGCAGGACTGGTTAAGATTGTCAAGTACCATTCAGAAATTTATGCCTGTGGAGTTGTTCCCCCTGGAAGGGAACCAAATAACTCATGCTTTTTGAAAATTGCTTATGACAGCTTTTCAGTCTGCTTTAGGCTGGCTCTCTGGGGTGATTTGTATTTTCATATACTACTCATATATTAACAAATTTACACCTGTCAGGTATTGACGGAGTGCCTCCATCCCTAACCTTCTTCAGGGGGGCACTCTTTGCTTCCAGACATTATCCAAATAAGTTTCTATCAAGAGTGAGGGTGACATAACAGATGAAGCATAAGAAATATGAAGCATATAGGTATGGAATTTTAACAAGAAACTGAGTCTTTGGACTTTTTGAAGGGGTGGAAGTTGCAATACTCCTACAACATTTGAAGTTGCACATTCAGCCATAGGCTAATAGTGGGGAGGGACCATAATTCTAGCTACAGTGTAGAACTCGCAAAGTTCGTTTTATTGCTCATGATGGAATCATATTTCCTTCCTGCATCTGGGACTCATGCTTAGAATTAGAAAAAATAAGACTGTTCATGGTATCTTCTTTCTTTGTTTTAAAATAAATGACAATAAATACTATTGCCAAGCTGTTTGCGTTAGTTATTTGGTTTTACTGGCTTCTGAAATTGCTTGCACCACAAGGGCTTGTAAAATCTCACCTCCTGTAGACCATTGTAACATTATTCTTATCAAACAACATGCTGAGATTTAAGATTATGTCAAATATAGATGGGATAATATGTTACTTAGCCCAATTAGAAGGATATATATGATCTGTACCCCATAAATCATTAGTTTGGAAATATCAAAAAAGCTTTTCCTTTTTTGCTTAGAAGTTCTTCTCAAGCACAAAGCTAGCAGGCCAAGTTTGAATTTTGCTTAAAGAATGCAGGGCACAATTCTTTCAGAATATACCAGTATATACCCTCTAGCTCCTTCTTACCACTTAGAAGGTAATATGGGTTGTTTGTAGGTGGGGAACAAGATACAATAAAACAACAATGACAAACAAGCAGCCCAATCAATTTGGGAAATGAAATAGTACGGGGAAAACATCAATGCAAATATCCCAGGCTGCAGTTAATGAACCAAGAATTAATATGCATTTGAACATAAAAAGTTGTTTTTTATACTCATCGTGGTTATAAATAACACCCCAGCAACTCTTCTGGGCAGTAATACTTAATTACCC
Source organism: Eulemur rufifrons (assembly GCF_041146395.1). NCBI lineage: Eukaryota > Metazoa > Chordata > Mammalia > Primates > Lemuridae > Eulemur > Eulemur rufifrons. The sequence continues at coordinate 32,222,243 of NC_090998.1, read as the reverse complement.
CTGCTCTGAAAGTCTAATAAATGGCTAGATTATCAGTGTTAAAAGTACACAATTTGTCAATTGTAAATTAATGTTATTAAAATTATCACTGTCCTCAACTATAAAAAGGGTTTTAATCTCAGGCATCTAACCAAGATTTACCATCCTTTCTTTACAACCAACATAGCAAGTGTTGAATTACTGGTTTTTAGCCATTAATTTACCTTGTTTTAAGAATAATCTGTCATTGTTGACATTACCTTACAGAAGATGCTACTGAAATCCCAAAGTACTTGAGACTGGATTATCTGTACTCTGAGTGTAATGGCAAATGTGATGATTACATTCAGTGTTTTGCAGAAAGTGGTAAAGTCCAGCTGAACTCACAAATGGAAACGTTTGATTACACCTCCAGGAGAGGCCAACTTCTACTTGACCTCTATGTGGCCAGTACAAAAGGCAATGGCAAAGGAGGGATTGATGGTTAACAATTGACAGATCATAGTCCATAACCAGGCAATAGTGTATGGAAACTTGGGTTCACATGACGTTGTAGAGATAGTCAAGTCTCTCACTCGATATTCAATTCACTTTATTTCTACAATAATGCTACATGGCTGAGGGATTGAGTGAATTCTACTAGATAATCTCTAAATTTCCTGCAAATTAAGAAAGACTAATTAAAATCAAGATATAAACATGGTATAGTAGAGCACTGGACCAGGCACAAGCAGATGTGAGTTTAATCCTCCCTGAGCCGCTAACTAGCTACTTTCTCTTAATAAATTCCCTTTCATTTATAAATTCTGGATTGGCATAGAAGCATAGGTGTACTTGTTTGCAGTTAAAGACCACCTTTTGTTCCAAATTAGGGCTTCATCTGGTTTAATTTAAAAGCCTAGATAATATTTTTAAAGGATTTTGGTAATAAAACAGGATGTGTTTTTAGTCTTTAAACATTAATTTAAATTTACTCGTTGCAATTAGATATTGCTACATTTAGGAATGTATTAATTTTCTCCTTTATAATATTATTTATATCTTATCATGAGACCTTCAAGTATAGTGCCTTTTAGAACTGAGAATTTCATAAGTAGCCAAATTCTTGGCTTGAATAAACATTTATTTTTCCTTTATTTTTTTGATATACTCTTAAATATCTCCAGGAACGTTTAATGATCCAGCCACGACCATCTGTGGCTATGCCATGTGAAACTATCTCAGCCATCACAGCCAACTTTCTGACAAGTTTATTCAGTGTCACCGACAGGCCATACATAATCAGTCAATTGGTCATCAATACTTGCTGATTACCATCCAGAGAGAAAAGTACCATGAGTGCACATGAAAGAAAAAAAATAGTACACTGTCCTTACTCTTAAAATTTTGTAATAGCTATAGAAATAAGACAAATACTCAGAAAGATACTTAATATTTGAAGGTAACGGGCAAGGATACCACAAACTCAGTAAATGGAAGCTCCCCGTTTTCAATTAGTTGGGTCAAAAACTTTATAAGTACCCCAGACTTTTTTCCCTTCTCAAATACAACATCCAATCCATCTGGAAATCCTGTTGGTTCTGTCTCCCAAATATATGCAGTATCTGAACATTTCTCACCACCTCCACTCATGACCACTCAGTGATTTCTCACCTAGACTATTGCAATTGTTCCCTGAATGTTCACCTGCTTCCACTTCTGCTTCCCTTCAGTCCAATCCCAAAAGAGCAGTTAGAGAGATAAAAGGTAAAGCAGATAGCACAACAGGTTTGCTCAAAATCCTCGAGTGGTTTTCATTCCAATAAGCGTAAAAGACAAATTCTTGCAATGGCCTACAAAGCCCTACCCTTTCTGTTTTCCTTGTTCACTCTGTTCTAGAATATTGGCCTTCAAATGTGCTAATAGCATGCTGAAGTTCACTTTGCCTTGGCTGTTCTCTCTGCCTGAAATATCCTTCCCCCTGACATCTGCATGGTTGCATCTCTTGCCTCCTTCATTCCTTGGTTCGGATATCACCTTGTTTACCTAATCTCCCTTATTAAATGTGCAACCCCTCTCCAGAACTTCCTATCCTCTCACTCTTGCTTTGTTTTTCTCCAGAGCATTCACCATTTTCTACTATAGAATTTCCTTATATATTTGTTCATAATCTGTCTCCTTCCACTAGAATATACTTTTCATTTTTTAAATGCTATAGGATCCATGTTGTAAATCATGTTTGGCATCGAGTAGGTGCTAAGCATTTATTGAATGAATGAATGAATGAATGAGTTGATGAATGTAGGATGTATCATGTTGCTTTCTAATACAATCAGGTGTATCTTGTCTATAAGTGGTGGTCTTCACTTACTGAGCACCTGCCAAGTACCAGGTAGGATTTTAGGTGTTTAGCATACATCACCTTTAATCTTCTTAAACCCCTTAGAGTCAAACATGACTATTAATTCCAGTAATACTATTTCTGGTTTCCCGGGTGAAGCTCCACCCAGGGCACACAGGTGACTTCATAGAAGATGTATGATTCTAATCCAAATCTGATGACTTTGAGGAAAAGAGGCTTTTCCTCTTTGCGTTACTACTGTACAATCTTTTGAGTGCTAAGCAACAGCCCCACAAACCAAGAAATAAAAGAGTTAACATATAAAATAAACCGCAGTAGCTAGGATAAGCTGTCCTCAGAAGTAACCCACTCCAAGAGCAGAGCACATCTCAGCCACTCCAAGATCAATTCTGCACAATTAGTAAAGTAACTGATTTTAACAACTTAAAATTACCCAGAACTATTGAATTCTCTGTGAAGACAGAATAAATTCCCTCTATACTGCATCAAAAAATGAGAAGCCCCTAAAAGAAAGTTTTTGTCAGTGTTAAATCTAGCCTTGTTAAGAGGAGAAAAGCACTGAGCAAGGAGGAGGTTACTACTGGGGTTACAAGGGCCGTTTGTTCTGTGAGTGGCACAGAATAAACTTTCTACAGCACGGAAGAAATATCTCTTAAAATTAGAAGTCTCCAAAGTGAATGGAAAAGGACTCCTAAACTGATTACCTGTTGTATAAATATAATTAAATGACTTCTCATTGTTATTTATTTAATAAATGAATTAGTTCTGAAAGTGAAAATGAAGTCTCCAGAGTAAAACTGATATTAACCATATAAAATTCTGATTCCTCCTTTATCATGAAAAACTGTTTATTCAGGGAGCCTCCAAAGAGTATTCTGAAGACCAAACATTAAATACTTCATTCCATGAAAAGGCTTTCCTGCATATCCCCAATGCCCTTCAGAAAATAAAGGAACATTTTGGTGTATGCATCAGTCTTTTACAAGTCGTACTAGCATAAATCAGCTCCAGAGAGCCCATCATATTTTGGCAAAATTAAAACCTATAAGGAGACATTTATCTATAATAGTGTAATAAGTATTATAATACAAAACACACAAAGTAATAGCAAATACTAAAAACAGAGTGATCAATCTATGTTAAGATAGAAAGTTAGACAAAGGAGGAATTGTTTGAGCTGGCCCCGCAGGAGAGTTTATTCAGATCCTTTTGGGCTTTAAAATTTTCTGGAATGTGTATCTTTACTAATAAAAAGTCAATATAACTTGGTGCGTATGAAGGCAATTTGAACAGTCATAAGCTTTTGTTTAAGTTGTTGCTTTTACCACAAAATATAAAAGTATTTATTTCTACCAATTAACTACTTTAAAATGCTTTTCAGATTTCTTTTCAGATTTTTCTGCCTTCTTTCTCCCAGAGTGTTCCCTCAGAACAGCTTTGCTGGAGTCCTTTCCCTGGCAGAAGGGAGGCAAGTTCCTGGAGGATCTACATGACAAGAACTGAAGAAATAATGTACTCCAAATTTCCAAATTAGGTGCCAAACGTTCTAATTTGGTGCTCTAACAACAAAAAGGCACAGAAGGTTTGTTTCATTGGCCTCACACATCTGAGGACCTAGAGGCATAAACAGGTGTGAAGTCGACACATTTGAGGCTCATTGCATTACACTCAGTGAATTACAAAAATCACAATATCCTTAAAATTAAATTCCTTTATGTTGCATTTAAATAAACAGTGTTGGCCGGCGCGGTGGCTCACGCCTGTAATCCTAGCACTCTGGGAGGCCGACGTGGGCAGATTGTTTGAGCTCAGGAGTTCGAGACCAGCCTGAGCAAGAGCGAGACCCCACCTCTACTAAAAATAGAAAGAAATTATATGGACAGCTAAAAATATATATAGAAAAAATTAGCCGGGCATGGTGGCGCATGCCTGTAGTCCCAGCTACTCGGGAGGCTGAGACAGGAGGATCACTTGAGCTCAGGAGTTTGAGGTTGCTGTGAGCTAGGCTGACGCCACGGCACTCACTCTAGCCTGGGCAACAGAGTGAGACTCTGTCTCAAAAAAATAAATAAATAAATAAATAAATAGTGTTTATTTATCACCTTTTTATTGGGGAAACCCCAAAGAGGAGAGATATATGGAGAGGCTATAAATCACTTTATTTTTGTGTGCAAAATCACAACTGACAAAAAAAGATGAACTTTGTTCTATGTCAGTATAAATGCATTTGTTATCAAGGCCTGAGTACTTTTTAATATTCATTAGTATTAGCTTTTTCTCAACCTGTTGTGATTTACAGCTATAAATGGAGATATGAATTAAAGAAAAAGTTATAGAAAAACATTAAATACATGAAAAAAGATCAGTGTGTTTATACCTAAGTCTCTCCAACTTTCGACCCAGCCTTCCAAAAAGCCACTGAGTAGTATAATGGAAAAGGTGCACCTTGGAAAAGCAGAGAAACTACTGATTACTACACATGGGAACTCTGCTGAGTAATTTATTCCCTGAGAGTCCCAGTAGCCCTAGTATTCACTGGTGATTCTACCAAATATTTAAAGAAGAATTATTACCAATCCTTCTCAAATTCTTCAAAAAACACTGAACAGGAAGGAACACTTTCAAACTCATTTTATGAGTCCAGCAGTACCCTGATATGAAAGACACATAAAGGTGCTACAAAAAAATAAAATTATAGGCCAATATTCCTGATGAACATAGATGCAAAAATTCTCAACAAAATATAGCAAACTGAATTTAATAGCATATTACAAGCCTCATACATTATGATCAATTTAGATTTAACCCTGGGATGGAAGGATGGCTCAACATAAGCAAATCAATAAATATAACATACCACATTAACAGAATGAAGGACAAAAACAGTATAATTATAATTACAGTAGATGCAGAAAAAGCATTTGACAAAATTCAACGTTCTTTCTTGATAAGAACTGTCAATGAATTGGGTATAGAATTAATGTAACAAAATAAGGGCCATATAGGATAAGCCCACAATTAACATCATATTCAGCAATGAAAAGCTAAAAGCTTTTCTTTTAAGATCAAGAAAATGATGAGAGTTCCCACTCTCACCACTTTTATTCAACATAGTACTGGAAGTCCTAGCCATAGCAACTAGACAAGAATAATAAATAAAAGGCATCTAAATTCGAAACAAAAAATTTTAATTGTCTCTGCAGATGACACAATCTTACAATAGAAAAAACCTAAAAAACTGAAAGAATAAATTAATTAAATTAAGTTTCAGGATACAAATCAATATACAAAATCAGTAGTGTTCTTATGCACTAACATTAAACTATCAAAAAAGAAATCAAGAAGACAAGCCCATTTACAATAGCATCAAAACCAATTAAATACTTAGGAATAAGTACTTAGGAAATACTTAGGAATAAATTTAACCAAACAGGTGAAAGATCGGTATACTGAAAACCATATGATATTGATGAAGGAAATCAAAGAAGACACAAATAAATGGAAAAATATCCCATGTCCATGGATTGGAAGAATTAGTATTGACAAAATGGCCATACTACCCAAAGCTATCTATAGATTTGATGCAATCCCTATTAAAAATCCCATGGCTTTTTCCACAGAAACAGAAAAATCATCCTGAAAAATCTTATGGAACCATAGAAGACTCCATATATTATAAGTAATCTTGCAAAAGAAGAATAAAGCTGGAGGTATTACACTTTCTGATTTCAAACTATTCCAAATCTGTAGTAATTAAAACAGTATGGTATTGGCATTAAAATTGACACATAGACCAATGGAACAGAATCAAGAGCTCAGAAATAAACCCAAGTATATATAGTCAACTAATATTTGATAAGGGTGCCAAGAATACACAATGGAGAAAGATAGTCTCATCATTAAATGGTGCTGGGAAAACCATATATCCACATGCAAAAGAATAAAATTGGATTTACACAACTCACAAAAATTAACTTGAAATAGATTAAAGACTTAAATATAAAAACCAGAAAGCTGTAAAACTCCTAATAGAAAACACATGGGAAAAGCTCATTGACATTGGTCTTAGCAACGGTTTTTTGGATATGACAAAAAGCACAAACAACAAAAGCAAAAATACGTAAGTGGACGACATCAAATTAAAACACTCTGCACAGCGAAGAAAAAAGCAATCAACAAAATAAAAAAGCAATCTATGGAATGGTAGAAAATATTTACAAATCATATATCTGGTTAAAATCCAAAGTGTACTGGGACCTCAAACAACTCAATGGCAAAAGAAACCCCAAATAATCCAATTAAAAATAGACAAAGGACCGAATAAACATTTTTACAAAGAAGACGTGCAAATGGCCAAAAAGGACATGAAAATGTGCTTAACACCACTAATCATCAAGGAAATGCAAATCAAACATAGGGAAATATTAGCCCAAACCTGTTGGGATGGCTATGATCTAAAAGACAAGAGATTACAAGTGTTGACAAGATGTGGAGAAGAGGGAACCCTTGTAAATCATTGGTGGGAATATAAATTGGTATAACTATTATGGAAAAATGGTATGGAGGATTCACAAAAAGTTAAAAATAGAACTACCACATGACCCAGCAATCCCACTCCTGGGTATATATCCAAAGGAGACAAAATCAGTATGTTGAACAGATATCTGTACTCCCATGTATATTGCATCATTATTCATGATAGCCAAGGCATTGCTAAATAAATTATAAGTCACAATATGCATACACATACACACAATGGAATAGTATTCAGCCATAAAAAAGAAGGTAAAAAAAGAAGGAAAATCCTGCCATTTGTGACAATATGGATGAACCTTAAGGGCATTGTGGTAAGTGAAATAAGGTGGACAGAATGACAAATACTGTATCATCTCACTTACATGGACAATATAAAAATACTGAATTCATAGAAACAGAGAGTAGAATGGTGGTCGTCAGGGGCTGGAAGGTGGGGGGAGTGGGAAGATGTTCAAAAGGGTACAAACATATGATGAATAAGTTCCAGGGGTCCAAGGTCAGCAATGGTGACTATAGCTAACAATACTGTATTGTGTACTTGAAATTAGCTAACAGAGTAGATCTTAAATGTTATCACCACACACATACATGCATGTGCACACACACACACAAACACACAAATGGTAACCAGGTTAGGTGACAGATGTGTTTGATTTGATTGTGGTACCTATTTCACAATATATAGGTATGTCAAACCATCACATGGCACACCTTGAATTTATATTAATATAATTTTATTTGTCAATTATACCTCAATAAAATTGGGAAACAAAATAAAATTAAAAGAAAAAACATCACAACTTTTCTGGGTTTTTAATGTCCTCATCTGTAAAAGAAAAATAATAATACTCTCTAGTTCATAGGATTGCTATATTCAATGAGTTAGCACATGCAAAGCATTGAGAACAGTGTTTGGACACAGAAATCTCTTAGTAAATACTAACTATTCTTATTCAGGATCCCCTCCTCTTGAAATTCCATTCTACCCATCTTCCAGTTATAACTCAAATGCCATTCTAGTTACAAAATTATGTGATTATCCTTGTCAGAAGTTGAATGTATGCATTGGCTATTGTTGAATAATCCAGTATTCTAAAACTTAGTAGGTTGAAACGATTCACATTTATTATCTTGCATAGGTTCTGAGAGTCAGGAACCTAGGTAGAGCTTAGCTGAGTGGAGGGCTTTCACAGAGGTTGTGATCAAGTTCTAAACTGAAGCTGTAGGTATTAATATCTCAGTGTTTGACTGAAACTGGAGAATCTACTACATATAGGCCTCAGTTCCCACTAGCCATTGGCTGGAGACCATTCCTTCTCACATAGATCTCTCTATGGCAGGAGTCCCCAACCTATGGTGAGTTGTATAATTATTTCACTATATATTACAACGTAATAATAATAGAAATAAAGTGCACAGTAAGTGTAATGTGCTTGAATCATCCTGAAATCATCCCCCACCCCCGCTCCCTGGTCTGTAGGAAAATTGTCTTTTAGGAAAACAATCCCTGGTGCCCAAAACGTTGGGGACTTCTACTTTATGGGACTGTTCTACAGGGCCACTAGCTTCCCCCAGAGCAAGTAACCCAAGAAAGAGAGAGAGAGCCCAAGATGAAAACCAATGTCTTTTGATAACCGAAGTGGCATAACATTATTTCTGCCCTGTTCTATTTGTTAGAGGAGAGTCACTAAGTCCAGTTAATTCTTTGGAAAGAAATTAAGCTTCACCTCCCCTCTTGAAGGGAGAAGTATAAAAGAATTTGTGAACGTATTTTAAAACCCACTACAATATCCCTCCTTCCAGCTGCTAGTAATACGTTTAGGCAGGATCTGTTTCCTGAGCTCTAGAGACAATAGCCAACTGCCTTTAGGACACCTCTGAGTCAGCCTTCGATTTCTCCTCTCCATTAACTCCTCATTTTAACCCATCTTCAAGTTTTTCAAGCTTAATTTCTAAGTATCTCTTGAATACATCCATTTTCATATAATCTTACTACTATCACTTTAGTCTAAGCCAAGATCTTTTCTTAAACCCTTGTCTGGTATATTGCAAAAGCATGTGAGGTCACTGCCCTGTATAATTCCTTTCAAATTCATCTTTAATAGACGTCTTTCCAAGTTAAAAAAAAATTTTGTCGTAACCTGTTTTTATGCTCTTTCATGATTTTCCAGTGTCAAGACAAAGTTCAAACTGTTTTAAATGGCTTACAAGATCCTTCATTAGTTAGCCCCTTCTCTAGCCTTAACTCTGATCACTCCTCCCCAGCCCCTCACTCCTCCCCCCACATTTGAGTTGCCTATATGAATAGTTCTGCAAATGCCTCCACTGCCATTGGAAATGCTATTCCCTCTACCTGAACCCAGTTTATCACTCTGGTATACCTGCCTCCTAGTTTAACTGGTTCATCCCTCTCATCCTTAAGGTTTCTTATAGGTTATTTCCTCCAAGAAGTTTTTCTTAAATTCCTTTTATAATCACCCCCCCACACTCTGCCATTGAACTACGTTCTTATTCCTATGGCAATATTTATCACCTAGTCTTGTGGTTGTCTATTTAATTATCCACATTTCCCCCACTGGACTGCTTTTTTGGACTATCATTTTCACTGTTATATCATCAAAGTCTAGCATGGCATCCATCACATAGTAGAAATACATAGAAGAGATGCCAATAGTCACGTTTTATATAACAGTTTTTATAAGTGTAAGGCTGGGCCATACTATCATTTTCTGTGTATTTTATTATCTGTACTCATTTTGAAGCACTTTAAGGATCTTATCTTTTTTTTTCTTTTAATCCCACATAGGGCATAGCTTTACACCTTTCCTTTAGGAGAAAAAATTATTATATTCAAAATTTTTAAAAGACTACCAATAAAAACACGGAATAAATCCCATACTGTGGTTAGCAATGGAACTACAAAGATAAATAAATTCCTCAGGAGCCTGAAATCTAGCAGGAGGACAGACTTGTAGCAAAAAGAGGGCAGAAACCAGGGAAAGCATATCAAAGCCAGATCTGGATGATCTGTTGCCTAGCCAGACATGAATAAGCTATGTAAATTAGAAGCATTGATATATCTCATTTTTCATCATGAATAAACAAAGGAGGTCTCCTAAAAACATGGCAGACTACGTTGATGAGAACTCACTTCTCACAACACATACACTAACATTCTAGATAGCGGATAAACAAGCATTTTTTAAAAGTATATAGCAAGCATTCTGACTGCTACATGGTATTTCACTTCATGAAAATCCAGAAAGTTCCACTATTTGTTAAATAATTCTGCTGTTGATGTGTGTTTGGATAATTTCTAGTTTTTGGCAATTAAGAATAGTGTTACCACGAATATTTTTGCACATGTCTTTTGAAAATGTGTTCATTTCTTTTCAGCATAAATCTGCACATAGATTTAAAGGTATGCCAGATTTTTTCTAGTGCTTTCACATCCTAGCCCTTGCCGGGCTACAAGCACCATCCAGCATGTCCAGGTGAGGTTACGGGGTCAAAATGGTCACTTATCTGAAGCTTCTCACCAGAACACAAAATGCATCGGGTGAACAGGCCTCTAGTGTGTATTACCGGATGAAAATTGAGTATTGCACGCAGGCAGTTTGGCACAGATCAAGCAAAAGCCAGCCCTACCTTCTTCCGGAGTGACTCTGATCCAAAGCTATGAACAAGGCCAACTGTCTTTCCTTCTGAGCAACTCCAATGGCAAAGTCCTTACAGTTAACTGTTCCTGGCCAAGGGTATTTTGTTTACCACCATATCTACTATGTGCAACACATGATGGACACCCAATATTTATTTGTTGATAGGCTGACTGGTTTGATTCCTGATGGTAGACGGAGTCATATCCTTGTACCTTTTCATAGGACACATTTTCTGTACTGTTCAAAGTGGTCACCACTAGCCACATCAAACTATTGGGCCTTTGAAAGGTGACTAACGTGACTGAGGAACTGATTTTTTTTTATACTTAACTTTAATTGATTTAAATTTTTATCAGTTATAGAAAACTTTTAAGTATGTTTAGACCAACCTGGCTATGAGATTCTACTTTTTCAACTGTAGAAATCTAAACTCACATCAAGTATTTCTGATAAATATTTCACAACCAAATTGAGATCTCCTGTAAGTGTAAAAGACAGAAAGACTTTGTATAAAAAAAGAATGTAAAATAGCTCATTAATTTTTTATATTGATCACATATTGAAATAATAATATTTTGGATATGTTGGGTTATTTACAATATATTATTAAATTTAATTTCTCTTATTAAAAAATGTATATGGCAAGTTCAGAAACAAAAAAAAACATATGGCAAAAATGAAGAAAAAAGTCAAACCCCAAAAAGCTAAATGCTCTAGTGGATGTCATGATGGCTCAGATGGGTATAGGACTCTTTTTGTTGTTATCTGTTTTTGTTTCTGTTTTTGTTTGGCTATAGCATCTAGTATTTTAATGCCTTGGACCCAACCTCCGCAGGACACAAAGACCTGGATTAAACCTCACATGAACCAGAACTTGAGAGGGCTCTCTCCCTTCTGTAAAAAGACCAGAAAAAAATTCACTCACTGACTTGGAATAGTAAAAAGAAGCCTGTTATTTTCCTGGAATTCTGAAAAGAAACCAATAAAACTTACTGTAAAATCTTTTTTGATAAATCAATATTACAAGCTGGTGTCATACACAGTTTGTAATTAGAAGTCAACCTTGTAGTTAGAGAATCCAAAACCAAGAAATTAACACAAAAAGTTGTGAAATACTGGCCCTGGAATATCGATATACAAATTTTAAAAGTCTGGAGTAATATTTCATATATATTATATATGCTACATATTTATACATATTATATATAGTACTCTAGAGTGATATATATAAAATCAGCAAAGAACTCATAAAAAACTGTAAATACATATGGAGATATGAATTATATTATGATATCCAGTTGATTCAGAAAACCATCTAAAATTTCACAAAGTTCACACAATAGAGGAATCTAAGAATGTAGAATATGATGAAAATAATCAGAGAAGTAAATGGTTGAACATTAATTTTAAGAGCAGAATAACATAAAAATACAAAGGAGTATTTAAAACAGAATCAACAAAATAAAAAACACAACCTCTGAAATTTTTAAAAAAGTAGATTAGAAACAACTAATGTAGAGAAAGCATAAACTGGAAGAAGAAATTAAAGAGAAGGCAATATAGAGTGATTAAAAGCAGGAAACTATGAAGGAGAAGACATGAATAATAATAAAAAAAGAAGATCTAATATAATCTAAAAGAAATTCCAGAAGAAGAGAATGAGGAGAATGAAGAAGATTGATAAGACAATAGCTAAGCATTTACCAGATTTACACAAACATAAGAGTCCTCATTGAAGAAACACATCAAGTCCCGAGCAGATAAATACAAAGAAATCGAACCTTAGACATATATATTGTTGTATGACTATAAATCACTGAAGACAAGTAGAAAAATCTTCAACAACAGAGAGAAAAGGCAGACAACCCATGAAGAATTAGTTATTAGACTGATAAAAGACTTTTTATTAGCAAAGATAGAAATACAAGATAATGGATATTTTCAAAGGGCCAAGGAAAAAATTAACTTTCAACTATGAATTTTATTCTTTCCTAAATTATTGTATAAGAGTCAGAACAAATAAATTTTCAGAAAAAACCAAAATGCAAGAAATTGCCTCATGTATACTTGCTGAAAAGAAGTAATGATATTTATTCATTACGGAAATTGATCCTAGAAGGAAGGAATAGAACTGGGATGCAAGAAGCAACACTCAGTGCAGACTGGTAACCACAGTTCAATTGACCATAAGGACATTAAGTATAACTAATTTAGGGACATTTTAAACAAGGAGGAAACTAAAAGACAAAAATAATGTGTTATAAAAAAAGTAAGAGGCAAAAACAATGTGTAATGAGAAAACAGTCAATGAGAATTAAAAGTATTCTCAGATCCTTCAAGAAAAATACAGAGATAAAAGATTTTAGATCAAGAATGTATAAAAAAATTTTAAGGATAATCACTAAATCAGGAAAATGAGATGCTTCATAGCTGAATCCTGGGAGTAGCTCTGGGTAAAAAATAAGTTGATCCAATATAGAGGAATTGAGAGAATGGTGGAATGGAAGATAGAGGCAAATAAAAAATTTAAAAGATGTATAATTAAGTCCAGACAAGAATCTTTCAACAATTTAATTGCTACCCTACAATTAACAAACATTATTCTATTGAATTTGAATTAAATACATTCTGTGGTTTACATTTACACTTTATTTTATAAATAAGTGAAGACAGAGATTCTGAAATTAGATTTAAAATAAATAAATAAAATCCAACTTTATGTAGTTAAAAAGATATGCACTTAGCTTCAAGTGTGTCCATTGAAGCTCTGACTCAGGGGGATGTGGGGGGCATGGGCATTGTATATAACCTAAACTTTTGTACCCCCATAATAAGCTGAAATAAAAAAAAGATACGCACTTAAAGACTTAATGCCATAAGAATTTTAACAGAAAAAATGACAAGATATCAGTCAAATGAAAATCAAAAAGAGAATTGATACAACAATATTGAGTGCAAACAAAATAGACTTTAAAGGGTTATTCACAATAAAGAGTAATTATACTTACAAATAAAATGAATAGTAGAAGAGGAAAAGGTAACCATATTGATCACATATGCACTTAGCCACATATTTCACAAGGCATAAAGGAAAAACTTAAGAGAATTATAAGGAAGAACTGTCAAAGCCACTATCACACTGTAAGATTTTATAATGCCTTTCTAAGAAACTGATGACAGATGAAAAAGTAGTGTGTATATTACAAAGTAGAATTGCATAATTAACAGGTTTAATCTACCACATGTGTGTGTGAATATAAGTATGTATAATATGCATAAATATGTATGATACATATACATATACATATATTTATGCTCACATGTATATCTGTGGGAGCAAAAAATAAAGAACCTTCTACCCCCAAATTATTTTAAAACATACTTAAAAAATACAAATGTTTACAAGTGTGTTATATGATAAAGAAACTATTAAAAAGAATCAATTCAACATAGAACTTGTTTTCTGACAATGATGCAATAAATTAGAATGAGTGAGGGCATAATCTATAAGTCTGAGGCAGAAAAAGCATACTTTAAAGAAAACTCATAATGAAGTAATAATTACAAATATAATTGTAAATATTTACATGGCATATCAATGACAATTCTCTATATTAAAACTTGTGGAATGCAGCTAAAGCAGCATATGAAAAGAAACATATAGTCTTAAAGGCATATATACGAAAAGTAGGGGAAAAAAAGAAAAATTAATGAGAGAAGTGTTTAACTCACAAATTAAGGAAAATAGCAACAAAGTATACCCAAATAAAGTAGACTCAGGGAAAAATAAAGATAAGAATAGAAATTGCTGAAACAGGAAAGAAAAAAGTTTAGAAGTGTTCAATTGAAATAATATAAAAAGACTGGTGAAGTAGACAAACTCTTGGTTGGCAATATTGGACTAGAAAATGAAGGGAAAATACACAGAATGGAAAAGAAAGATGGGGACATTCCCATATGCAGTTGATAGAGTATATATTTTACAAATATCAGATAAGTATAGATGTGCAAATTATTGAACATATTCTGGATGAAATGAAAATATTAATCACTTATATTGGCTTAACAGTAAATGTAGATCTTAACTAAGACTGTAAACATTAAAAAACTGAATTAGTAGGATTAAAAAAGTACCCAAAACTCTCAAGTCCCGGACAGTTTTACAGGAGCGGTTTTTTAAACCAAACTTGATAATCACTATTTCTAACAAGTTGGTGTGGAGAATAGAAAAAGAGTCTAATATAACCTGATGCCAAAAGCAATCCTGGAAATGTATAAAAAGCTATAGATTATGAACTAGTAGGTTCATCTCAGGAATAAAAAATTGGTTCAATATTTGAATGATCTTTTAACATAATATTCCTCATTGACAAATTACTATAAAACTACATAGTAATTTCAATAGATAATAAAAAATTCTCTAAATAAAAATCAACATTTATTTACATAAAAAACTCTTTTAAAAAGAGAATGAAAATATAACATCCTCATCTGCAAAAACATACAGCCCATCTCATCCTGGAATTAAAATGTTAAAAGCTGAAAGCTTTTACCATGAAATCAAGAATAAGACAGGAATATTTTTCATTACTTTTTTTATTCAACACTACAATAGAAGATGTAGCCAGTAGAATAAAAAAGAAAAAGACAAAAGAGGTAAAAGAATTGGAAAAGGAGATATAAAATCTCTTTATCTGTAGACAATATAATTGTATAAATGGAAAATCCAGGAGAATCCACAAATAAATTGATTATCAAAAGATTCAAACAAATGCACTGTATATGAAATCCATTAATTAAAAGGACACATTAACCTGTATTTAAATTCTAGTTTCCATATGTACAAGCTACCTTCAGCCATATGATTTTGGACATGTAATGTAAACCCTGTGAACACGGATTCCTTTCCTGAAATACTGGGATAATACTACTCTCCTTAAGGGCTTTGAAGATAAAATGAGGTACTGTGTATAGTACCTAGAAACATTATTTTCTCTCCTCTATCAGGTTCATTTGATAAGCTACAAAAGAGTCATTAGATTACCCAATACCCTTTTTATATGACAAATTAATAATTTTAACACAAAAAAAGAATTATCTTTATGGAAAATTTTCTCAAAACAGGAAATGAATACAATCTGGGGAATATTTTTTAGGAAGAGAAATTGACACTTAAAAGTGAATTTCTTTAAAGTGAAAATGGAAAGTTACCTTAGTGACTGGTTCGATCTTGGGTATCTCTCCCAATTGCATAAATATAAAACAGTAGGCTTCCAAGCACGGAGAGAAAAAAGTGCAGCCCAGGGCTTTGAATTTTTTTGCAAAGTAGTCCCCTGCCCCCTGCACCGTCTCCCGCCCCAGACTGTTGGTCACTAGGGAGTAGATGAAAAAATTTGTACAGGAACATCTAGACGTAAGAGATAAAAAACCTCAACATCCTTTTAAAGAACTAATATTATCAGAACCTTTTGAATGGATTAAGATAATACCAACTAAAATCTGCAGGAAAGAAAGATGCCAAAAGCCCGCAAAGGAAACCTTATGGGCAAAAAATGGGCAAGGCTAGAGTGGAGCTTCTGTGCTCAACCTCAGGGTAGTCTCGCATTGAGAGTTATTTGAAAAATAATAACAGCTAACATCCTCTAAGTGTGTATGCATGTGTGTGCATATAATTCTTTTAAAGCTCACCAAGTACGCATACTCACACAGCTCAATGAGGAACTCCTATATGACTCTCTCTCTCATATAGAGTGAGACTGAAGTCGCTCCTACCTAGTCTCTGGCACTATTGTTGCTTGTGGGGAAATGGTTGAGAAAGCAGCATAAACTCAAGAGTAGAAAATACTGGAAATGCTGGATCGAGTGGGACTATCTTCCCTAAAGAAACTATCTTGTCCTGCAGGGATCTGGACCAGCAAGAAGGTAATCACAGTTGTGGACAGAGTGACAACAAATGGTGCAGGTCCTGTTTTCAACAGTGGCACCTTGTGGCAGATAGGAGTAAAGGCAGGCAGATGGCGAGGACCAAGCTAATTCTTCATTTCTTTCTTTACCTTGATTTTAAAAGACATGAGTTTTTTGACCATTTTTTTTTCCCCAAGAGACAGAAAGAGGCTTATTAGATCAAGAAGAAATTCAAGTGATTTTGGTAAATATTAGGAAAAGAGGACACCTTACTTTTTACTCTACACTGTGGTGCTTATAAGTGTCATTTGTTGTCTTAACAGGCACAAAACCAGATTGTGAAACTCAGTGCCAAGGATGATATGACATTTCTTTCAAGGAATCTTTCTGCCTCTTGGACTTGGCTCTAGAATTTTTTTCCTTGTTTTTATTTTTTTCAATAAGAGATTTAGTATTATGATTTCTGAAATCCTCTTGAAAATGGGCAGAATATATATTAAAGATAGTAAACTATTTGAATTTTTCCAAAGCTATAATCTAAGATGGAACACACAAACTATTCTCAAGCCATTTTATGTCAATAACAGCAAGTTCTCATTTCTCTTGTGAAAGTGTTCATGAAAGACAAATAGAAAGAAGGAAGGTGCATTGATGAGACACTGTGGGCTTCCACACAGATTTGCTAGGAAATATGACATTCATGCCAATAAACTCAAGATCTGGATCTTAAGCAATAAGGGACCTGATTCTTTCTCATTTGAAACTCATATAAGTTGGGGATGTAGGGGACAAAAGTGCTGTACATAAGGTGATTTGTGTGTGTGTACACTTCTGCCTGCTGTAAACTCGCAGAGCTGAACTTGCATGCCCTCCAGCCTGGGGAGGAATGGGCTCAAACAGCTCCCAATAGATCTGAATCACCTCTCCCAGTCCCACAGTACCATTCATGTTCCTTGTTGCCTCCCCATCCTGCATTGTGACTCACTCAGGCACATTTCAGAAAATGCAGACTTGCGCTAGAGCAATTTGCAAAGAAATATTCAATTAACATGCAATTCACAATTCCCCAATCTCACAAAAAGATATATTCTATTATAATAACTGTAATATAAATAAAATTTATAGTAAATATTAAGGTAATTGTCTTATGGTAGTAAATGCTGAGAGGTTCTATCATCTTGTGCAGAGTTTTAGAATTTACCTTTCTTTGTCTAATCTTTCTTCTCTGTCAAACCCGGTAACACCCATTTTATTGCTAAAGTCTTCCTAAAGAAACAGGTTACCTCCAAAAGGAAACATTATGGTATATTCCATTAAACACAGTAAAACTTAAAATTTCACATAAAAATAGGTTATCCAATTACATGGTAAATGTGTCATTTGTTCATTGTCCAGTACACAATATATTTACAGGAAAATTACCAGGAGCTTCTCAGCTGTATCAGATCTCAACCTCATATTTAGATGCAGTCATATATTACTACTGATAATGTGATGTCAGTGAATAGATTGGAATTTTTCACTGTCCTTTATCAAGATAAATTGTTCTGTCAATAGCAAATGGCTGGCAAGTATTAACACTCTGCACACTATATGACTTTTCATTCCCTGCAAAAATTGTATTTAATGCTTTTGCACAAAATCTATGGCCGTGACTATCCTTATTACCTATTTAACTACCTTTTAAAAGGAGGATTTATTTCTGCAAATTAGGACCTGGGTAACAAGATGGTATCATGCATCATAAACTTTAAGTCAATACAAGGCAGGACACTTGCAGTTTGAATGGGAAAATACCTTGCTCTCCTCTCTTGGTCATCCAATAGTATTAGCAATCTGTGGTGGGAGCAGCTGCTCAGAGCAGAACTTTATCTTGGCCTCCTTCCATCTACACTGCCACGATGTCCCACAGTAGCAATTTGCTCATTGGCCTATTACTTTCAATAGGTATTCCAGTAATTGGCTATTTCACACTTGTAAGGCTTGAACTGGCAGAGAGCAAAGGCCAGGCAACCAGCCTGTCAGGGTCTAGCAAGCCGGTCGTTCATCAATTATAATCAGCTTTTACAAGAGTGAGTGAATCCTGGAAACCTTGTTTACTCTGATCTGCTTTGCTACCAGTATAATTTGACCCCAAACTGAGCTGAGTCCTTATCTGAAGAATGTAAAAGTTGTCCTACAGTGACAAGCAGTGTTTGTTTATGCAGACCCCTGGAGAGATTGATTTGGGCTCAAAAGGGACAAAGGGAAAATGCTGATAATCTTGTGAATTCTGGGTTTCTTCTGTTTTTGCAACTACTTGCTGTCCATCACACAACACACTTCCCTTTGCCAAAAAATAAACATGCAAGGAGCATCAAAACAATTAATTTCATAATGATGGATTATACAAGAGGGTCTCATCAAATTAAGAGTTGAATTCCTGTAAGGCAAGGTTCTCTGGTCAGAGAGGCTGGGAGTCTTTTGCAATCATGTGGATTATTTTAGCAATAAATAGCTATTTAAGTAGAATGTGCAGTTAGGGAAAAAAAAACATTGTAATAGCTGAAATGATACATGTGCTTAGATGGACAATGATGACTTGATTTAATATGATCTAGGATAAGCTGCAAAAACAGTTTGCTAGAAACTTTGGGTCCATAACAGTAAATGAGCATGGGCTTCACTCACATTTAAGAATGGCATTTTTTCTTTTCTTAGCCATCTCCAAAATCTTCTATTATTTCCCCTATCACTGAGCTCTAAGAGAACAGAAACACTGGACACAAATTTAAGTTTTCTAGCAAAAAATATATGGAACTGAGACAAGATTAAGACTAAAATTCAGATCAGGTTGAACTACCCCAGCAGTTTTAGGGCCTGGGCATATGGGTCGCTGCTAGTTTATGCAACTCACTCTAGGGGACTAGAAAAACTCCATTTGTGTAATTTAGAAACAGGGTCTTATTTAGAAAATGCTTCCAAACATCTAGAATTTACCTTTTTCTCCCCACTGGCACCTCTTCTTTTCACAAAGCATAAGCCAGTGTCTACTTGGAATGCACGTGTACAAAATTTCTAATGGAGATAATCGTTCTTTATTACAACGACTCCTATTTGCTATCGACCAGCACCTATGATTCCTATACTACAATCCTATGCTCTTTCTTCCCAAAGGCCCCTTCGGTCTGTTGACCAGCTGGTGACAAGGTGATCTGTCATCCAGCAACTGCCTTGAGCACAAATAAAATACACAACCCCAAACTGAACCCATTTAGTAGAGATATTCATAAAATTCCAACCTAAAAAAATGTAAAGGATAGATGATTTAGAAAGCTGTTAGAGATGCCCAAAAATAAATTCTAAATTTTGAAAAGACATGAGTAAAGCTCTTAATAAATCTACCTTCAAAGAGTTATGCACTCTTACTAGTTGAATAAATGAAGTGACGCTGACGCATATCTAATTGCAATACATCACCAGATAATCTGTCAAGCCCCAAGTGCTCAGGCTCTGCCACTCCTCTTCATCCATTATTTATCTACAACCTTCATTGCCAGCGAAATCCCCATGAAGTATGCAGTATGGCATTGAAGACTGAGGTTCTGCCACTGAGCAAAAACTTTCAGAAAGCATATTGGACAATCATCACTAGACACTCGGTAAATGATTTCAGGGGAGGGGGGCATTTGACAAGCACCAGAATTATTCCAGAAAAAGCCACGGCACATTTTATTTAGCTGGGCAATACACTGGATGTTCTATACTAACAAAGCTCCCTTGGGTGAAAATATAAGGTCCCAAAATCAAAATGCCTTTTCTTTGTCAGAGGGCCACCAAATCTCCATGATCTTCTTCCTTGTGTTATGATAGAAACTGAGAAGATGATAAAGAAGTGCAATGCTGAGCCTGTAACAACATCTAATTCCACAATAGGCAAACAGATGAAGGGCTTAATGTCATCATTTTCTTTTTTCCTCTTTCTTTTTTAAATTGTTAAGTCGAAGAAGTTTGAAGGATGAGGAGGTGTACATGTTTAACCACTTTCTTTATGTGGAAAGCCTGTGACTGGCAGTTGCTGGAAGACAGTCATTTTCTGCTCGCTCTTTCCACCAGCACACACAGCTCAGCCCACATTCTTTTGCTGGGTGCAGGAAACTCCTGAACAAATGCACCCTGAACAAATGCATCCTGGTTTTACAATCAAGATTCTACAATATTGTTGTTTGCTTATTTCTTTTTTTAAGAAATCACTGTCATATTTCATAGTAAACATGTTTTTTTTTTTTTTCCAAATATGCTCTTAAACAATGAAGAGAAAAATACACATTTAAAGCCATTTTAACAATTTAGCCAGCTACACTGCTATGGTCATGAGGGGGTGATAAGAACAAAAAGCTGCTTCGGGCATTTAGTAGTAGAAAATTAAAGTTCCTGTAAATTAGGTGGCTATATTCCTCTCCCAGTCCAATTACTAGCTTTATTATTTGTCAATAAAATACCAAATAAAAGACTGGTCTCCAGATAAGGCAGCTGTTGCTATTTGGACCCTGAGATACTTCATATTCTCAAACTGTGGTGTGGAAGTTGCTGATAATGCCTTCACATCACTAACAGGTGCCTTAGGCCCAAATCTTATATACTTTTCTCTAGAAAGAAAAATCATAATAAAAGAACACAACATATACATCACAGGCAAGGTGAGATTAGGCAAGTTGCTGTTTTATGGCATCGTAACATCTGAACTGGAGTTTTGGAACATCCTTTGTGATTAATAAAAGTCACAATTAGTATAGGAATATGATAGCTAGAAGCAATTCTGATTTGAGGCAGCAACTAAACTGCTTGCACAGCCTCACACAATTCCTCCTAACTGGAACCCATCTTGTCCTATAGCAGCTGCTTCCCATCACTTCTCTGGACAGAAGGGCAGTGGATTACATGCCTTTGCTATGGAGACCTATGCATCTCCTTGACAATGTGCAGGAAATCCCACCATGTGGAAAAGACAAGTTTTCTTCTTTCCTTTGAAGATGTATGCTAAACTTACGGGATCATTAGGCTACGCTGTGAAAGAATAGATTTTCTTTCTTTCTTTTAAGACTTTACTTCCCTTAAAGAAAAAAAAGAATGGCTCTATCTTATGCAACTTTTGAGAAAGCAGCAATTAGGACATAAATTCAAGTTTGTTTCATTTGGTATGGGGTTCTTGTAGTTAGAGAGTTTTTAAAAAATATTATTATTTTAAATCAGAAGCCAGCTTCAGTCTTTGAAATCCAGATTACCTTCTCCGATGTGGATCCAAATAAATTCTCCCAAATAGAGAAGAAGAAAAAAAGTTCCAGGCAAAATAAAGTAATTACAAATTCATTCTCACTTTGCAAGGGTGGGTGGGGGAGTCTTGGTTCTACTTGATTGTGGCAGTACTAACAATTAATTTAAGATGATGGTGCGACATGAAAATAAAACTTCTTCTGATTGAATTTCAAGGACTCTTCTGTTTAACTAGCTTCAAGAGTCCTTTTTTGATCATAATAAAATTATTTGCCATATGGTTCAGATGCCTGTGATCCCCTCTCAATGAGAGGATTATGCATGAGATAAAATGCCTACTGTAGCTGCAGCCAAGCACACAGCTGGCTCTGATAATGCCAACAAATGGCTTCATCTATCTCAATGTCACGTAGGAGCTGGTGCAATGCGAGTCAGCCCCGAGTACAATTAAAATCTACATCATCTGTGAGAAAGGTGATGGAGGTTCTGACATCAGAGCTGTGCCAGATTCATCCTCTTTCCACAGGAACAGAAGAAACGTGTTGCCCCTTTCACCCTGTCACACTAATGATGCGCTGTGCACATCCCTTCCTGTGCACATTAAAGGTACTAAATCAAGGGGCCTCCGGCTTAAAAGCTTCACCTTTGTCTGACATTCAGTAGCAAGATGTACAGTTTCTAAACTTCAGTTGTGTGTTCCTTGCTTCCCTTTTTTTTTTTCCTGATGAGATAATGCCATTTATGTCCACTAGTGAAATAGAAATAGAAAAGTTTATGATCCATATGGCCTCAAATTGTAGCAATATGCAAGAATTTCCTTGTTTTAGTTCCACAATGTTCAACTGCACTAATAAAATCAGGTTCGAACATCCATTTGTTCCAGAAAGCCAAATTTTATTGCTAAAACATCCATAACTCATAACAAGCAAGCTCAATACCAATTCAGGGACAAGCCTCCTTTTCTGCATGTATTAAGTAAAAATGAAAAGTGGAATTTATGCAGGAATTTTGCTCTTTTTACCATATTATGTTAGGAGGAAACCTTCCAAATAGATTTCATTAGCATTTCCATTGACTTTCCTTTAAAATTAAATGATATAAAAATCTAAATTTTAGAAAGAAGTTACTGAAAGTTAATTCTCTAGTTAATTCATTATTTATATACTTTCGTTATATACTTTGTTCTCTTTTGAGTGATTATTCTTAAAAGACAAAATTGTAACCTGTAAACTAGCATGCAAATCTGCACACTAGCGTGCAGATCTCTCAGGTAACTGGAAGACAAAAGTAACCACACCAAATGAGATAACCTATGCTCTAAAGTCAAAAGAAAATCAGTGTAAGATACTTTGTAAATTCTTAATATATAAATATAAGTGTGTGCAAATGTATATTTGTATATATTATATATGTATGTATGCATGGGTACATATGTTCCAAAGAAAATATACATATATATATATATATATATATATAATTCTTTGAAACAATAAATAGGTTTTTTTGTTTTGTTTTTTTAATTTCCTAACCCTACAATTAGGTAGAAGGCCCTGTGCAACAGAAGGCAGATAATCATCAGTGGACATATGGACATTAGCTATTTCAGATGCCAACTTTTCCATGCTCTTCCTATGTCTTTTATGGTCTATAACATGCACAAGGGTAATTTTTAATCAAGCCTCTTTCAAGTAGTCTACTAATGTGACAATTATGCCTTTAGTCTATTCAGTTTATGAAAAATGTATAAAAAGCAAGTCAATTATTCATTGATTTTTTTTCTCCCCACCAAATAAGCTATATAACTTTCTAAGTAGTGTCCTGTGACAATTTCTACAGAACGGTTGTGGTCATTCTAAACTGGTGGTTTTCAACCTTAGGTGAACCTTAGTATCACTTGTGGTGTTTTTAAAAGTAAAGATGCCAGTGACTACTCCCCAGTATGCTGAAACTGAATGTCTGAGAGCAGGGCCTAGACATTTGTACAAGGTTCCCTAGGTGACAGCTAATGTACCATGAGAGATGAAGATTTCTAAATATTGCCAGGGAAGTATTTTAAATGTATGATTTAGCACCCATTTAAAATATACAACACCAATAGAATAACCTTATTAGTTACAGATATTTTTTGCTTTAAACAAATTAAATCAATAACATTTCTGACACAAATTCATCCAATCCTATAAATATTTTTTAAAGGTTACAATATGTTCAGCTCTATGCTAGGTGTTGCGAGGGAATAGAAAAGAAATAGAAGACATAGTTTCTATGTTGATTGAGCTAATCATCTCAGTTAGAAAAAGACACACAACAATATTAATTAAATATTACATTTTAATTACCATATTGAATGATAGTTACAATAAAATGTCAAAGAGGAAGCAGAACTAGAAAAGACCAGAATGCAGGCATGTGTGGATTATCCCCTTATGGAAAACTTCACCAAGTATTCCCCTGAATAGCAAGACCCACTACTGCTTCTTAGAAATAATTTTTTAAAAATGTCACACTTCTAGGAGAAACACATTCCACAAAGCAAGATACCTTATCTATTATATTTTAACTATTAGTCTTAACTTGCAATGGGTCCTAGCCTACCTGATAAAGATTCTGTTTCTTTTTTTTTTTTTTTTAATTTTTTTTCCAGCATATTAC
Source organism: Eulemur rufifrons (assembly GCF_041146395.1). NCBI lineage: Eukaryota > Metazoa > Chordata > Mammalia > Primates > Lemuridae > Eulemur > Eulemur rufifrons. Next base: position 32,197,919 of record NC_090998.1, on the reverse strand, counting down.
GGAGGTACAAATGTTTAGGTTACGTATATTGCCTTTGCCCCACCCAAGGCAGAACTTCAAGCATGTCCATCCCCCAGATGGTGTGCAGCACACCCATTATGTGTGTATATATACTCGTTCTCTCCTCCCCCCTCCCATCTGCCCGACACCGGATGAATGTTACTATTACATGCGCACTTAAGTGTTGATCAGTTAAAACCAATTTGATGGTGAATACATGTGGTGCTTGTTTTTCCATTCTTGGGATACTTCACTTAGTAGAATGGGTTCCAGCTCTATCCAGGATAATACAAGAGGTGCTAGGTCACCATTGCTTTTTGTGGCTGAGTAGAACTCCATGGTATACATATACCACATTTTATTAACATACTCATTTATTGATGGGCACTTGGGCTGTTTCCACATCTTTGCAATCATCAATTGTGCTGCTATAAACATTCTAGTAAGATTCTGTTTCTTAACCCCAAATGAAAATTGCCTACAGTACACTGTCTTTCAGAAGGGAGAACTTAAGGTATTTAAGACATGGGCAAATCAGTAGATGTATTAATGTAGTAATTTGAATATAGAAGTGTCCCATTTCTAACCTACAGTAGCTATTTGACAGATTTCTAGTCTTTTCTATTTCTATTCAAACTTTTCTCAATCAGAATACAATTAACCATGACTTTACTTCCTAGAATTTAAAAAATATGTTAGAAATTTGGTGATTGAAAATGCCTTTGAAGAAAGTAGCATGAACAATACTCTGTATGAGAAAAGTAAAGCCCAGACAGATTGAAGAACTTGTGATAAGTCACCAGTTAGCAATAAAATATAAATAACAATTATAGGGATAGAAGTGGTTTTATGTGGTATCATTAAATGATTTTCTAAACTTTGTTAGACAAATCAATCCCAGACCTTTACATTAAGTAATTTAAATAGATTTAATAAGAAAAGGCTAATTATTTTAGAAATGTTAAGTAATGGAACCCAGAAGAAAGAAAAATCTCTCCTGAGTGGCTTTTTCTAAATGTCAAAATTATAACCCAGCTTTGACGTGTGCTGATAATATGTAAATGAGCAGGCAAATCCCTCCAACGACTAGAAGATGAAAAGTGTCTATGCAAAATAAGATAACTTGTGGATCTGTGCTTTACAGTCAAAGAAAAATCTTTATAAGATACATTGAAAATCCTTAAATATATGTAAGTTCCACATGTGGGTGACCTACAGCTGTGGCAGGACAGTTTTTGTCACTCAGATTAGTTCAAGGTAAGTAGCTTTGAAATCAGACCCAAATTCTGCCCTGTCTGCTAATTACTAGCTGGGTGACATTGAACAAATCAATCCACTTTTTTCAGCTTCAATTTCCTCATCTATACAATGGAAAAAAGTGAGTACATATGAAATTAAATGTATGGAAATTGCCCAGGCCATTACTTGGCACATAGTAAAATTCCAGAAAAAGCAGAATTATATTAATAATAATGATGCTATTAATAAAAAGAATAGATGGGCAAATTATTGGTTAAATACTGGAAAATAGAGATTAACTAGAATATTCTCTTCCTAAGCTGAGGAATTATATATGGGAGTCCTGGCAATCCTGAATATAATTCTTCTGTTCAGCGTATATAACTAGATGGGAATGGCTGCTGGTACACACATGGCTATGACTCTGAGGCTGTGCTTTCTGCCTACCTCCCACACTCATATTTTCAACATCAGTTCCTACTAAGGGAACAAGTCCCTCTGAGGCATTACCACAGATCTGCAAATTCACACTGTTCAGAATGGAACATTTTTAGACCTGCTAGTTGTCCCCATGCTTCACATCTTTCCTTCATCACTCATGATTGCCCCCAAAGCATGGTCAGAGTAAGAGTATAACGCATTGTCTTGGCCAAAGTGAAAGACACTTTAAAATTTCCCTCTTGGGTTTCATGTAGCCTGTTTCTTACTCACCAGGAACTGGAGAGAGGGCCTTTAGAGGAAGGAGGGTGGGTGGGATACAGGTTGTTAGAAAACTGGGGGATATCTCGAGAGAACTCAGAAGCTGATCCCTAGCTGGGTCCTGGAACATTCTAGTGGCTGCATAGCTGTTGCTATGACCCCAACAGCCAGCCAAAGCTAACATGGTTATCAAGACTGTCCTAAACTTATTACATTACAGAATTCAATGACATTGCCGGCATCCCTGCAGGCTTCATCAGCACTGTTAAATACCACATACAGTAGATCCTTAGGCTAAGCCAGTGAATGTGTAGGAATTGCCCATTGATGTAAAATAAATTTACAAGGAGGAAACACGCTGTTAGCATCATGATGGAGCCACATCCATTTTGCTCACCTTGTACTCCTAGCTCCTAAGTAAGTCTGAGACCTAGTAGACACTAATTAATGAATAAATGAATATAACACCATACTGGTTAGGAGTGTGGGCTTTAGAATAAGACAAACATAGATTTCAGTTCTGGCTTTGCTACTTATGAGCGCTACTTATCTAAATTTTTATGGCTTCAGCTTTCTACTATGTAGGATGTATATAGTAATATAAACTAGCTTGTTGGGTTGTTGGGATGAATATATGGTTTATTCACAGTAAGTGAAATAGAACACACAGTAAGTGTTGTAAACATGTTGATATTCTAGACTGTGTTCTCTATGGAAGGGACGTGTGAGAGAGAGAGAGAGAAGAAAAGAAAAAGAAAAAAAAAGAGAAAGAAAGAAAGGGAGAAAGGAAGAAAGAAGGAAGGAAGGAAGGAAGTTAGTTAAGGTAAACCTTTTTAAATTTTGGAGTCAGAATAAATGAAACCATGTTTTTAGGGTTCTGTTTTTCATCTGCCTAAAATGTAAAAACCCTTTAAACAAACATTTTCCAAATAATCCTCTACTGAAAACTGCTTGAGAATTTAGATCTAACCCTGTTTCCTGAGGTAAACTGTGGTCTTGCAGATTGGTAAATCTAAGTACTTGAAATGAATCTTAAAATCACTCAATAATGAGGTTTGCCAACAAAAGAATAATGAGGTACTAGTTTGGAACATTTTTCTGAACAGAAAGCCACTTATTACTCAGTCCTCCCTTTAGTTGTTCAAAGATAAAATTGACTCAGTGATGGTGTCAGCGCCAACTTTCAACCAGATGAAATCAGTTCTAAAAGGTCATAATAAAATTAGTAAAGGCAGATGGAAAATGTGCTGATAACAGCTGGTAGCCCCAAAAAGTGTGCACGCTGGTATAATTATGATATCAGACATTGCTCTTTCATCTCTTCTTTCACTACACGCATTCTTTAATTCCCAGAGATACAATTATCTTGGTGGTTGAAATTCAATAACATACAATACAGACTGATGGTTGGGAAGACATCATTAGGTTTGTAGCCAATATAGAATTCTTCTCGTCAATATAAGCTATCAATGAAAAAGCGTGAATAGAACCTTGGCTTGCTAAAAACAGCTTAAGGCCTTTCTTTGGTATAGATTTTAAAACCTATCACCTTCCAACATTGCCATTTACCCACAAAATTTTTTATCACTTCCTTCTAATAATGTCAAAGAATATAAAATATTTCTAAAAAGGGAGAAAAAAATTTTAATTCCCCTTTGTTTTAATCAGTTTTCCAAAATTCAATCCAATTGTCATAAGTTCACATTTTTAAACATAATCTAAAAATATTTTTATGATTCTTCAATTGGATTCAGTTTAATTTAACTAGCATTTAGTGTTCCAAAGATTTTTAGTATCCACATGGTAAGTGTGTTTAATATATGTTTATTCTTACATCTTAGTACTATATAGATTATTGAATTCATAACTATATTGGACAAATACTGGCCAGGGCAATTTCAAAGAGATTTTTTAGTCAATTCAATTCTCAGAATAAAATAAAAACAAAAAAGAATCTTTGAATTTTCACACATAATTTTTCCTCTCACATTTATACTTTTGAAAGTCTGTGAAGGCAAGAATGCATTTGTAAAGACACAGTGGGGATGATTGTCATTATACTGAATAATGTCATACACACAATGTAGGCATTCATTTGTCAAGCACCAAATAACCACTCTCCCCTGGTTAGTTTTTTCTTCTCTCTTGGATAACTATGAATGAAGCAAAAGTTTAATTCTCTGAACAAGCTCCAGAAAACTTGGAGGCACTAATACTTTTTGATCACCTTTTTCATTTCCATTTTTCATTTTGTGGAACCCAGCTGTCTGCTTACAAGACTACAAAGATTTTGTTTAATACAGTATCAATGTTCTTGGTTTACCATTGACAGATTTGAAAAGGTTGTTAAAAACTGAATGCATATATGCAAATGTTTTGTTATTAAATGGAAACATTCCAAGAACTCAAATGATCCATGTGAAATTTTAATTATAACTTAACAGCTGCTTGAGCTAATTGAAGGATATCAGAAAGGTGATTTCCTTCTCATTGTAATTAAAGAGTTAAGCCTAATTTGCTGTTGTCAGAACAAGACTAAATACCAATCTGGTCTGCCTAATTACATTAAAAGGTAAACAGATAACTGCTAGAAAAGGGTAGGGCCCAATCTAGACAAAGACAACAGGTTCTCAATGTGTCATCAACACTCCATTCCTATTGGAATATGAACAATGACCTTTAAGGAAAGTAGCAACTGTTCTCAACTTCTGCCATGAAGGCTGCAATTTCATCTTGCATATCATCTGTTCATTCCCTCTGGTAGCCAATTTTATTTTCCTGAACCATAGTTCCAATTTCTCAATCCTTTACCCACCAAGGTCCCTTAGTGATCTCTTCACTGAAGAGATAAGAAAACTGAGGCCAAGAGAAGCAAGACAATCTTCAAAGCAAACAATTAGTCAGTGGCAAAACAGGACTCTTGATTAAATAGTATGGTGCTTTTCCCATTACTCTCTGTGCTTTGCATCCACTAATGTGGAATTTACATTGTTTCAATTCCTCTGCATTACAGTCATGAGGAAATACATCTGAAGTCTTTTTTTATCTTTGTCATGGTGTGGTATCATTTGCCCTTTGTTCTAGAAGATCCAGAAAGTTGCATTTTTGAATTTTTTACAGGAATGTTATGGAAGAGTGTCCTTTATGAACAATAGCATTCTTTAATATCCTAGTGGAATGGGGTTTAAACTCTAATTCATCAGTGCAAGGATCTTAGATATAAAATAAGGAAATCATTTTACCTAAGGCTTAATTTTATGCTATATTTAGATAGCCTTCCTCACTTCTGTGTAGGCCTTTAGATACTAAAACAGGGAGGTAGAACTCAACTGCCAAGAGTTCTGGCAATCTTGATACTTCTTGGATAACTCCTGTTCTTCTTTTATGAATTCATTTTCTTTCCATCAGCCTATAATATAAGAGTAGCCAATATTTGTTTCTGTCCTTTTTTCCCTTGCTTTCTAAAAAAGAGACTCCTTAGGGTAAATAAATATGGAATATGGTAAGGGACTGAAGGGAGAGAGACTTATCAAATAATCTTTGGGTCTTTCTCAATGGACACTTGCCTCCTTCCCTCAGATGCAAATACATATTGCAAGTGAAGCAAGGCTGAAAACAGAATCCCTGTCAATGAACCACTGTTCCCATGTGTGGTCCATATGTTAGCCCCTAGGCATGTCAGGGCAGATTACATAAAGCAACGGTCCTCAACATTTTTGGCACCAGGGACAAGTTGCATGGAAGACAATTTTTCCATGGATGGGGGACAGGGGTCGGGGGTGATGGGGGGAGGTGGAATTCTGTAGGCCGGTCCCTAACAGGTCCTCCTGCAGGGGGTTGGGGACCTCAGATATAGAGGACAAATACTCTACAATGCATCATCAGAGCAATAACCCATTTGCTTAGAAAATGGATGACACACACCCCTTATTACCACTAAAGTTTTGACTCTCACTTCTCTGATCTATGCCCAATCCCATACTGCTATTGACTAATTACATATTTGTTGCCTCTACTCAAACTCAACCTGTCTCACCTCTTCCCCTGCAAACTAGCTCCTTTGTTAGTATGACCCACTTCTACTATATTATTTTTTCTAGCTATAGCTTTTCTCTCAAATTAGTCATACCACATAACACTTACATTAATCTTCACAAAGCATCACTTAGGTAATGTCATCCTACTGCACAAACCCTTTAACTATTGGGATATTCCCTACATGTTAAAGTTCAAACTCCTGAAGCTGACATGAAAAGCCCTCACAACCTCATCCTAAACTCTTGCACTTGTGATAATTCTTAAATGAAGGCAACAGAAAGCTCTAACCCATTAAAGCAGAAAAGACTTGTTGGAAGAATTAATGGGTTGCTCATAGAACTGTTGGGGAGGCGAAAGAACCTGGTTTACAAAATGGATGTGAAAGAAGAGAGGTTAGGTGGCCCCTGAGCTAGTCTGGTGAGGAGACTGCCACCTCCACCACTGAGCACTGGATGCCATAGCTTGGCACACGCCCTCACCAGCATGCTGGGGGTCCACATCAGGTGCACTGCATGACTACCACACAGACTAGATGTAGCTGCCTCCACTGCCAGAATGCATGCCTTGTTACAAAGGCAACTGGGGTCTGATTCCAAGACCCAGACAAGTCTTCTGCTTGGCTGAGCACGTGTCTATGCTCTATCTGTTATAAGGGGGTTGGACAAACAACATCTGGACTTTACAAGCTCTAGAGCAAGAAGTAACGGCTGCCTCCTATCAATGCTCATAGAGGGGGGAATTCCACAAACATTGGAAGGGAATTCAGATGCCAGGAAGAACCGAAGAGTGAGAGAGTGAGCCCATGAGAGAGTGCAAGAGAGTGCTATGATTAACATCCTAACCAAGCCATTACTCTATTAAGCTATGGTGCATTCAGTCATTGGAAACAAATCCTACTCCTTCTCACCTTCATAAATCATGAAATTAATTATTGTTATGCATATTAGAACACATAGTAGATCACCAATAATAATAGTACCCTAATTCATGAGTAAGTATTATTTTCATTCTACCTGAAATGGCTTTGCAGATGCAGTCCTGAATGGCTTTTCTAGCTGAAACGGCTCTCTCTTCATCTCCCCACATATACCCAACTTAAAGATTTGTTTGAATTCCATCTTGTCCAAGGAGTTATCTTAGAACACGCTAACTCAGTGTTAGCCATCTCGTCTAAATACCTATTTAATCCATATAATTCATTATGGTGTTTGCCATTTATGTTGTCACACCACTAGCTGTCTTTTTTCATGTGTGTGGTCTTATATCCTCGGATTGCAACCTTCATGACAATAAAGACCGTGTGCTACAATTCTCTGTATCAACTCCAGCACCTATTGTCATATCTTTGGGAGAGCAAGCACATAAAAAATGCTTACTGATTGCCTGTTCAGCCCCTGAAGTTGGTTTTAAATTAAATTCTTAATCACCTACCTCCACATACTTCCTCATTCATATAAAAGGAAAAGTGTAGAAAAAAATTGGGTTAATAAGTTACTCAATTTCATATTAGTCAAGGAGTTATCATAATAAGCTTCCAGAATAATTAATTTTGTTCTCATATAATTTTTTTTTTCACGTTAAAGCATGTAACAAAATTTCTATAAGACATAAAGTGAAAGAATTGACAACAATAAGTTTACCAGGGGCAGAAATGCCACAATAAATGAAAAGAACTCAAGGTCTCCTATCCTGAATAGAACAGGAGCTGCCAGTCACCCAAATAAATCACCCACCACTCCCTTGCACGGGCTCATGCTGTTAGCTTCTGACATGCTTAAGTCTATTCCATCTAAATCAACAAAAGCACTTTCTTGACAGTCTGTCCTTTTGCAGGATGACATTCTCCCTATTTCTCTTTCCTTTCTCAGCCATGCTTTTTAAAAGTGTAACCCACATTCATTGTCTTTGTTTCTCAAACCTATACAAGCGGGCACCACTACTCCCTTTAATCTGTTAATACTAAATTCACCAGGTAGCTTTCATTTGCCAAACCCAGTGCACCTTTGTCAGAATTTATCTTACATGGCCATTAGGGAGAATCCAATAGTCAAATAGTCAACTCCATAGCGTTCACATTGCTTATTTTGCAGCTCTATTTCTTCACCTTTATTCCTTTGAAATTTTTTTTTAAAAAGCCATCTTCTATTTCAATTCACCTGTTTAATATTGGGTGTTCTCCAAATTACTGTTTTTAGCCTTATTCTTCACTCATCTTTCCACCTATTTATATGTCTGAATCCCCCACTTGCTTTCAGGTTCACTACAGGAGAAGCTGTTTTACCTACAAGGTCTACTGTAACCTAATCTAGAGTGCTCCTGCCTGGGTTTGCTTTGTTTAGCTTTAATAAAATGGATAAGAATCTTCCTCCAGAATTTCTGATATAATGTCATGTCTTAGAGTGATTATCACCTATAAGGTAATGACCTAAATCTATATCTTCATCCTAGATTTTTCTGTAGAACCCAAGTCACATAGTCAACTGATTTTTGTTAAAAATTTAAGGTGCTTCTAACAACCAGAATCTTGTCCACCCAAAACTCCAGAAGAATGGATCTATTTCATCTCCTTTAGATTAGACTTTTTGAAGCCTGGTTAGAATTAGAATACAGATATGGTGCTCTTCATTCAAACTGTGGTGTGATGCTTTGGCCCCTCCCGGGTGTGCTGTAGAGGAGGGTGGGAAGGTGGTGACTGCTGTTTCTCCCCGACACGGAGGCTGCTTCTGGGTCAAACTCAGATCCAGTTTTGAGTTGGTGTCAATACTTCACTCCTCACATTCATAAAGTAGATATAACAACAACATATTAACATGACTGGGGGATATATTTTTTAAATTTTTAAAAGTTCTAAACTACTACTACTAGCAATATATTTTTAAAAAGTAATTTCTATTGTTTCCTGCATGCTTTGCAGGAAACTGTGCTTTATATCTCCCAAAAGGAGATGCTTATTAAGCCAGAAATCAGACACTTACACTCAATTCAAACTAGATCTCAATCCCCTTGAGAATGTGTTTGTATTTGTTCCTATCATTTCTGTCATTGTTTGCCTTTTTTCTCACTAACATTTATCAAATTTGAAAGATTTCACAAATAATAAGGTTATTTTGAATCCTTGAGGACATCTTTTTAATTTAATCTCTTTTGAGCACTATAAGGACTTTTTATCTAGTTTTCCTACAGACATTCGTCAAAATTAATTACAATTATCAATCCCTGTGCTATATTGTCTAGGCACCAAAGTCACAGCAATTACAGGTTGATTAACACTGAACTCTGGAATTGCTTCAGTTGTCCATACTATTAGCAACTAATTGTGATTATAACAGTAATGAGAACACACCTGGTAATCTAATAGCACATTAGAGCTATTTGATTGTAGGGAATATTTTTTTTATTTTTACAACCCCATCATCGAACACAGTAGCTGTCAGAGAGGAGGGATTCAAGAAATATTTGTAGAATGAAGGAACAATCCATCCACCAAATTAATAGAAAAGTCAACTACACAAAATATAAATTGAATCTGTTCAAACCTTATCAACAACGCTCCACTGCAGTTAGGATAAAGTCTAAACTTCTTAGCTTAGTCTTTGCCTGCCTTACTAACCTCACTTCTTACTGTGTTGCTCCTGTACCCTTTGCTTCAGTCATATGGAATTATTTGCAATTCGCCATATATATTATGCTGTTTTTTCCTTTCTTTGTCTGTCTGGGGTGTTCCCTGCAAACAGGTATCCATCTTTCAATAATCAAGTCAAGGATACCTCTTACATGAGGTCTTCTTGACTCCTTCAGGAAGAAATGACCATTGCATTCTTATTATTGGTTCCCAATACCATTTACATGCCTCTGTCATAAAATGCCTCATTGTAATTATGTATTTACATTATTCCTCCAAGCACGAAAGCTCCTTATTCATTATCATATTACAAGATTCTCTCAGGGTGCTGGACACATATTAGGCAGTCAATAAATGTTGAATTTAGGGTTCATTAATGTTTATGAAGAAGAACACATGGACTATTAGGGGAGGTAGAATTCAAGGGCAAGTCAATAGTGAGTCTTTTCAATTAGATGAAGCCTGATAAATTAATATTTATTTTATCTTGGTCACCTATTTTATAATGAAGTCATGAAAAGACAGCATAAAATGTACAGATAAAAATAAACATGGATGTTAAATGGGCACCTATTATAATCTCAAATTTGATTATAAGCTCTAACTATAGATGTTACTATATAATCTATAGTAACTATAGATTATATATAGCATATATTATATATTATATATAGTAACTATATATTATATATAGTAACTATAGATGTTACTATATAATCTATAGTTAGAGCTTATAATCAAACTTGAGATTATAATAGGTGCCCACTTAACATCCACGTTTATTTTTATCTGTACATTTTATGCTGTCTTTTCATGACTTCATTATAAAATAGGGGACTGTAAACTAGTACAACCCCTGTGGAAAGCAATGTGGAGATACCTTAAACAGATTCAAGTAGACCTACCATTCTATCCAGCAATCCCATTATTGGGCATCTACCCAGAAGAACAAAAATCATTCTATAAAAAAGACACCTGCACCCGAATGTTTATAGCAGCACAATTCACAATCGCAAAGATGTGGAAACAATCCAAATGCCCATCAATTCATGAATGGATTAGCAAAATGTGGTATATGTATACCATGGAATATTACTCAGCTATTAGAAATAATGGCGATATGACATCTCTTTGCTTCTCCTGGAGAGAGTTGGAACCCATTCTATTAAGTGAAGTATCCCAAGAATGGAAAAATAAGCACCACATGTACTCACCAGCAAACTGGTTTCCCTGAGTGCACATTTGGGAATAACACCAATTGGGTATCGGACAGAGGTCGGGGCTGGGTGGAAGGGATGGGTGTATACCTACTTGATGAGTGCGATGCACACTGCCTGGGGAATGGTCACGCTTGAAGTTCTGACGGGGGGGATGGGGTGGGGGGAGGGGAGGAGTGTACACCTACATGATGAGTGTGATGTGCACTGTCTAGGGAATGGACACAATTGAAGCTCAGACTCGGGGGGATGGGGAGGCATGGGCAATGCATATAGCCTGAACTTTTGTACCCCCATAATGAGCTGAAAAACAAAAAAAAATAAAATAAAATATATCGGAAAAAAAAAAAGGAAAATAAAGTATTTCACTTGATTAAATTGTACTGGAAATTCTCTTTCTTATAGTCTCAAAGATTACTCTTAACCAAAGAGGTAAAGAGAAATTAATGTATAGCAGTGGTTCTCAAACTTTCATTTACAGAATACCCTTTACACACTTAAAATTTACTGAAGACTCCAAAGAGCTTTTTGTTAATATAGATCATAGCTATTGATAGTCATTGTATATGAAATCATATTTGAAAAGTGAAAAATGTTTATTAATTCATTAAAATAACCCTAATAACATTTTATGTTAATATAAATACCATTAAAAAGTAAGTCTGTGTTACCAAAGAAAACAGGATGATAAAAATAGCATATTCATATAAAAATATTTATATATGAAAAATATTTGGCTTTGTACAGGTATGTGGCTGGAACACAAAGGGGCACTTTAACAGCCTTTTCAGATAACTGTGGATATTCTTCTTTGATACTACACCAAAACTTGACAAATGAAAGTTTTTTAAAAGTGAGCTACAACGTAGAATCTGAACCCAGATAAATGACCTTTTCATACTCTATTCCATTAAAATCTATAGATCTATTTTGCACTTTGAACAGATATTTTACCCATGCATGGTTTTATAAAATCATGCATTCGTCATTGGGAAATTGTTGATTCAGTGAATTATGCAAATCTTCTAAATGCTGACACATTTCATGATACAATATCAAAAAATCATATCCTTTAATAACATTATCATCTCAACATAGAAGCCTTTAATTATTAGGAAGCTCTCAATCTCAGTGACAGATACAAGTTTTTCAAAATCATAATTTTCACTTCAAAGTACAGATTTTATCACAGGTAAGAAATACTGTCAGTTGTTTCCTTTAAACAACAGCATCATTTCATTTATTTCAGGAATATTTATGGTAAATACCTAAGTCTCAATATCCATAGTGTGTCTGTCAGTCTTTCAAGTAAAAATCATGTTTCTCAAAAAAATTGAGTAGTTCGTCTTGCAACTCAATCACACAAGTGCTTTTCCTTGAGACACCATCATACGTATGTATATAGTAAAATGTTTTATGTGTCTTTCTCATTTCATCAAACAGACCACTAAGACAACATGTAATCGCAGGTCAAAATTTAATAAAATTAATAATTTTACTACCTCATCAAGAGCATTCCTAAATGAAACTGGCATTTTATTCATTCATCCATTCATTCATTCGTTTTATTTTTAAACTTTGACCGCATGTCTGTGGCAGTCAGAACAAATCACTGTTAGCACAGTTTGGTGCCACTGTCTTAATTCAAGCTAAGGCACAGCAGTTTAATCCACCATTGCTTCTGCATAATCCACAAAACGTTAATACAGTGAAAAAGGGCCAATAATGTCTGAATATTACTGTGAAAATCATCTTGACCTAGCAGCCCCCTGTAAGGGTCTTAGGGACCCTCAGATTTCTGCCACCCACACTTTTTAGCACCGCTGCTCTACAGCACAGCATAGCCAAGATTATCAATACTGTACACTCTAGGAACCCAAATATAAGTGGGACTAATCAGTGATTTCCCTGGTCTTCATTAGAGCAGGGAAAGTCTCCCAAAACTTTGCTTTGATTTTTACTTTAAAGTTAAAAAAATAAAATTAAATAATATCACTTCCCACAACCACAGATAATCGTCCTCCTCTGAATTCCCAAAATACATGGTCAGCACCTTTCACGTGGTCCTTGTCACATTTTACCTAACATTTTAGTTCTTTGTGTCACATCTGTTCCTCTTTATTAGTCAAAGCTCCTTAAAGGCAGATTTAGTATCAGATTCTAAAAAAGTATCATGAGTGTATAATAGTGACACAAATATTTACTTTGTTCAGTTGACTAAGATATCTGACAAAACCAAAAAGAATTAGGCCTATGCCACAAAGTGTCCTTCATAGATGTTTTAAATGTAATTTAACAATATACATATATAAAAACTAAAATTGCAAAATTCTTAGAAGAAAACATAGGAGTAAGTCTTTGTGACCTTGAAGTACTGCTTTCTTAAATATGACACCTAAAGCATAAGCAGCATAATAAAATTGATTAGTTGAACTACATCAAAATTTAAAAATTTATGGAGCCAAAAATCCTACCAAAAAAGGAAAAGACAACTCATAGAATAAGATAACATATCTGCAAAAGCATATATTTGATAAGAGATTTGTACCCCAAATATATAAATAACTCTTACATGTCAACAAAATAAGACAACCCAATTTAAAAATGGGCTAAGGATTTGCGCAGATATTTCTCCAAAGAAGATGTGCAAATATTAAATATCAAATAAGCACAGAAAAAGATGTTCAGCATCATTAGTCATTAGGGAAATGCTAATCAAATCCACAATGAGATACCAGTTCATACTTATAAGGATGACTACCATAAAAAAAGATAACAAGTGTTGAAGAGGATGTGGAGAAACTGGAATCCTAATACATTGCTGGTGGGAATGCAAAATGATGCAGCTGTGGAAAACTATTTGGCAGTTCCTCAAAAGGTTAAACATTAGAGTTAGTTATGTTATGACTCAGCAATTCCACTCCTAGGTATATACCCCCGAGAAATGAAAGCAAATAAACACACAAAAAGTGTGTAAACATGAAGGTTCACAGCAGCACTATTGATAATAGCCAAATAGTGGAAATAACTTAAATGTCCATCAACTGATAAATGGATAAACAAAATGTGACACATCCATACAATGGAATATTATTTGGCAATAAAAACCAATGAAATATTGATGTATACAAGAAAATTAATACACCTGGAAAACATTATGCTAAGAGAAAGAAAACAGACACAAACAACCACATACTGTATGAATCCATTTACATATAAAATGTCCAGAATAGGCAAATCTATAGAGACAGAAAGTAGATTAGTGAGGAGATGTTGGAGAAATGGAGAGTGACAACTAATGGTATGGAGGTTTCTTTTTGAGGGACAAAAATGTTCTAAACCCAGATGGCTATAATATACCAAATATACCCAAAACCACTGAGTTGTATACTCAAAAGAATTATACAGTACATCAACAAGATTTTGGTTAGATGGGTTATATCAATATCAAATAAACATATCAATACTTATGTATCAGCATTTACTGTATTAAAAATTAAAACTTAGAACATTAAAAATAATGCTTAAAGGAATCCTCAGGGATGTCCAATATTATAGAGTTTGTAAACAAAATCAATTTTAATTCTTTCATTTATAAACCAAATACAGTTCCTACTGCACCTTTTCAGAGGACAGGCATGAGATCTACTTACAAACTAGGAAACGCTGAGCAAGACACTTAACCTTGTGCTTCACTTTCACCATTTGTACAATTGGAAATTGGCCATTTCAAGATTAAATGAGAAATCACATAGGTATGGCACTGACTGCATATTTTCCAGTAAACACTAAACATGTTAGTTTTATAAGAATAACATATATTATTAGTGTTAATAAACATGTAATAATATATTCTTTAATGTCTAAACACTTGATAATCACTGGAAGACTTTCAAAACGAATACATATGACACACAATTCAATTGAAAACTGATCACGCTCAGAAGTCTATTTTCAATTTTAACATTTGGACTGTCATTTCAAAAATTCAATGAAGAATTCCAATACAAACATTTTGGACCAGAGATGGAAAGGCAGATGCATCCCCACACTTTGCTTCCTGGATAAAGAAACTGTCTAAATCAAATTTTTTTACAACCCATCTCTCTCTATCCTGACAAAAGTAAATTTAAAGCAGTTGAGAAGATAAATGACTCCTCACGTAAAGTGGGAGGGAGAATTAATTTGGGACTCTGACAACAAAACATTCATTTGTCATTACTGCATTGAGGTACCCTGCAACATGACTAGAACTCAGTATATATTGTTTGACTATAAGAAGCAGTTTTGTGCCCCTTTCTTTGTCAAATTCCTCCTCTTGATGCCTCCGTTCATTCTCGCTGAAGGTTATTAGCAATATTAACCATCCACCGTAGTCGGAGTCAGTAAGCAAGCGAGAAGGGGGAGGAGGAAGACACATAGACTAGGAGGGGGAGGGTGGGTCATGAATTTGTAAGAACTAATTTGTCTAATATTCAGTAACAAAAGGAACGCGTCTGTGCCGTGTATTAATGCAGCATCAATCACTGACTAACTGCCCGACACACATAATGAGAATATTCTCTGGCCAGCCCCATGGTCTGTACAGACAGCTGGGGAGATAATAACCCAAATGGAATTTTTATTTTAATGCAACTCCCATCTTTTAAACACAAAAATGAAACAGATTAAAGTTGGTAAAAATGTAACAGCCTTTCATAAAAGCTTAGTATGATAACGTATTTATTTCAGCAGTGATGCCTAAAGAGCCTGAAATGTCTCCAATTGATTGTTGGGATTCTCCAGTTTAATGGCCCTTTTCTTTTAATTCATTATGAGTTGCTTTAGACTTTCCAGTGGTGTGTCTAATAGCATTGGTTCCCTTGATGACATTTCAGTCAAGTTTTTTTTTTTCTTTAAAGATGTTTGAAAAGCTGCACTTTACTTAGAATAACTTACTTTATTATACCCATTTTGGTAATTATGTATAATATTGTAAATATATATTTACAACCACATTGCATATGCAATAAATGAAAAACAACTTTATTATTACAAAATTGCATAGAAAAAGGCATCATATTTAAAAACAGACCAGATTCACTAGATACACTGCAACACAAATTTCGGTCCTATGTTAGGGAAAACACTTTCCCCCTATTTACTGTATTAACAACAAAAAAGAAAAGTAGATTTTTTTTCATCTGTTACACTACAGCAACTTTTCTCCTACAGGCAGTTTGAAAATAAACGTGAAAATAGCTTTTGACATTTAATGATTTTCTTAAAAATAATCAGCAACTAGGAGAGCTACCTGAACTTGTCCAACCGTGGGTCATGAGGCCCAATGAAATCAGTACACTAGGGCATTCGATATGTTGTCACCATCAGAAATAACGAACTGACCATGCAAGAATTATTTCTAAAGACAGTTTTCAAATGCTAAAGGGGCTGAGAGGAAATATGAAAAATACTAAGCCTAACAATGACAAACAGAAGGAAAAGAATTTAATGAGGTCAAGTTGAAAATATAATTTAAGATAAAAAGCCTCATTGAACTCTGCCTGCTGCCCTGCTTCAGCAGAATGAAATAATCAGCTTCCTTGATCTCCGGTACAGATTCCAACTCAGGGAAGCTGCTTTAGCATGAAGAAAGAAATATAAAATGTCTGCATTAATAATGAGTAGAAACCTGAAATACAACTGTTTTATCATAGTCATTGTGTTTTTTTAGGACTAAAATAATTAAATTCTACGGTAATTTTTTGAATTATATTTAGATCTATATATCATAAGGCTGCCAGAAATCCTTGACATTTTCTTCACATGAATCAATGTTATTTTAAAATTTTTTTAATTGACACATGTCATTGTACATATTTATGGAGTACAGTTTGATGTTTTGATACACATATGTTGTATAATAATCAAATTGGGGTATTTAGCATATCCTTCACCTCATAAATTCATCATTTATTTGTGGTGAGAACATTCAAAAGCCTATCTTCTAGCTATTTTGTAATATACAATATCTTACTCTTATCCATCATCACCCTACTGTGCAATAGAACACTAGAACTTATTCCTTTTATATAATTGTAACTTTGTGTCCAGTGACCAACCTTCCCCTTCCTTCCCTCTCCCCTTCCCTCCCCAGTCTCTGGTAGCTGGTAACCACTATTCTACTCTCCGCTTCTATGACATCAACTCTAAATTTTTTAAAATTTTACATATGAGTGAGATCATGTGGTATTTATCTTTCTGTTTCTGGCTTAACACGATTTCCTCCAGGTCCACCTGTGTTGTCATGACCACATTTATTCTTTATGGCTGAATAGTATTCCATTGTGTATATATGCCATATTTTCTTTATTCATTCATCTGTTTATCCATTCATTCATTGTTGGACACTTGGGTTGATTCTATATCTTGACTATTGTACATAGTGCTGCAATAAACATGAGAGTGCACATAAACATATTAATTTCATTTCCTTTGTGTATATACTCAATGGGGGGATTGCTGGTGTATATGGTACCTCTATTTTTTAATTTTCAAATTTTTTAGCAAATTCCATACTGTTTTCCATGGTGGCTTTACTAATTTACAATCACACCAACAGTATCTAAGTGTTCCCTTTTGTCCATATCCTCACCAATACTTGTTTTCTTTTGTCTTTTTGATATAGCCATTCTAACTGGAGTGAGGTGGCATCTTTGAACTTCCCTGCTGATTAGTGCTGTTGAGCATTTTTTCATGTACCTGTTGGCATTTGTGTGTCTTCTTTTGGGAAATTTCTATTAAGATCTTTTGCCCCTTTTATAATCAAGTTATTTGGGTTGTTTGCTGTTAAGTTGTTTAAGTTCCTTATATATTCAGCATATTAACATTTTATTAGATGTATAGCTTGTAAATATTTTCTCCCATTCTGTAGGTTGTCTCTTCACTCTGTTAATTGTTTCTTTTGCTGTGCAAAAACTTTTTAGCTTGATATAATCCCATTTGTCTATTTTTGTTTTTGTTGCCTATGCTTTTGAGGTCTTATTTTTAAAAAAAATCCTTGCCAGGGCCGGGCGCGGTGGCTCACGCCTGTAATCCTAGCACTCTGGGAGGCCGAGGCGGGTGGATCGCTCAAGGTCAGGAGTTCGAGACCAGCCTGAGCAAGAGCGAGACCCCATCTCTACTAAAAATAGAAAAAAATTATATGGACAACTAAAAATATATATATATAGAAAAATTAGCCAGGCATAGTGGCGCATGCCTGTAGTCCCAGCTACTTGGGAGGCTGAGGCAGTAGGATCGCTTGAGCCCAGGAGTTTGAGGTTGCTGTGAGCTAGGCTGACGCCACGGCACTCACTCTAGCCTGGGCAACAAAGTGAGACTCTGTCTCAAGAAAAAACAAACAAACAAACAAACAAAAAAAAAAAAACAAAAAAAATCCTTGCCCAGCCCAATGTTACAAAGCATTTCCCCTTATGTTTTTCTCTAGTAGTTTCATAGTTTCAGGTTTTACACTGCAGACTTTAATCTGTTTTGAGTTGATTTTTTGTATACAGTGAGAGGTAGGAGACAAATCTCATTTTTCTGCACATGAACATCCAATTTTCCCAGCATCATTTACTGAGGAAACTGTCTTTTCCCCCAGTGTGGTGCATTCTTGACACCTTTGTTGAAAATCAATTGGAATGAATTTGTTTCTGGGCTCTCTATTCTGTTCCATTGGTCTATGTGTCTGTTTTTATGCCAATATCATGCTGTTTTGGTTACTATAGCTTTGTAGCATATTTTGAAGTCATATGGTGTGATGTCTTCAGCTTTTTTATTTTTGCTCAGAATTGCCTTGACTATTCAGGCATTTTGTGGTTCTATATACATTTTTTTTTCTATTTCTGTGAAGCATGCACACATATTTACTATTATTATATCCTCTCACTGAATCGATACCTCTATCATCATATAATGACCCTCTTTGTCTCTTTTTACAGTTTTTGACTTAAAGCCTATTTTATCTGTTATAAATATGGCTACTCCTGCTCACTTTTGGCTTCCATTTTCATAAAATATCTTTTCTATCCCTTAACTTTCTTTTTTTTTTTTTTTTTTTTTTTAATTTTTTGTTTGTTTTTCAGCTCATCAAGGGGGTACAAAAGATCAGGCTATATACATTGCCCATGCCTCCCCATCCCCCCGAGTCTGAGCTTTAGTTGTGTCCATTTCCTAGACAGTGCACATCACTCTCATCATGTAGGTGTGCACTCCTCCCCTCCCCCCACCCCATCCCCCCCAGAGAGAACTTCAAACGTGTCCATTCCCCAGGCAGTGCGCATCGCACTCATCAAGTAGGTATACACCCATCCCTTCCACCCAGCCCCGACCTCTGTCCAATACCCAATTGGTGTGAATCCCAAATGTGCTCTCAGGGAAACCAGTTTGCTGGTGAGTACATGTGGTGCTTGTTTTTCCATTCTTGGGATACTTCACTTAATAGAATGGGTTCCAGCTCACTCCAGGAGAACCAAAGAGATGCCATATCGCCATCATTTCTGATAGCTGAGTAATATTCCATGGTATACATATACCACATTTTGCTAATCCATTCATGAATCGATGGGCATTTGGGTTGTTTCCATATCTTTGCGATTGTGAATTGTGCTGCTATAAACATTCGGGTGCAGGTGTCTTTTTTATAGAATGACTTTTGTTCTTCTGGGTAGATGCCCAGTAATGGGATTGCTGGATCGAATGGTAGGTCTACTTGAATCTGTTTAAGGTATCTCCACATTGCTTTCCACAGGGGCTGCACTAGTTTACAGTCCCACCAGCAGTGTATGAGAGTACCTGTCTCTCCACACCCACGCCAACATGTATAGTTTTGGGACTTTTTGATAAAGGCCGTTCTCACTGGAGTTAAGTGATATCTCATTGTGGTTTTGATTTGCATTTCCCTGATGATTAGAGATGTTGAACACTTTTTCCTATGTTTGTTAGCCATTTTTATATCTTCTTTTGAAAAATTTCTATTCATGTCCTTTGCCCACTTTTTGATAGGGTTGTTCGATTTTTTCTTACTGATTTTCCTGAGTTCTAAATAGATTCTTGTTATCAGTCCTTTATCTGATGTGTAGTATGCGAAAATTTTTTCCCATTCTGTAGGTTGTCTATTTACTCTTGTGACTGTTTCTTTGGCTGTGCAGAAGCTTTTTAATTTGATCAGGTCCCATTTATTTATTTTTGTTGCTGCTGTGATTGCCTTAGGGGTCTTCTTCATAAATTCTTTGCCTAGGCCAATGTCTGTAAGAGTCTTTCCTACGTTTTCTTCTAGAATTCTAATAGTTTCTGACCTAAGGTTTAAGTCTGTTAACCACCGTGATTTGATTTTTGTGAGGGGTGAGAGCTGTGTGTCCTGTTTTAGTCTTCTACATGTGGATATCCAGTTTTCCCAGCACCATTTATTAAATAAGGAATCTTTTCCCCAGAGTATGTTTTTTTCTGCTTTGTCAAAGATTAGATGGCTATATGTGGATGGTTTTATATTTGGATTTTCTGTTCTGTTCCACTGGTCTGTGTCTCGGCACTTGTGCCAGTACCAGGCTGTTTTTAGAACCACAGCCTTGTAGTAAAGTTTGAAGTCTGGCAAATTAATACCTCCCATTTTGTTTTTGTTGTTTAAGATTGCTTTTGCTAAACGGGGTCTTCTCTGATTCCATACAAAGCGTAAAATTATTTTTTCTATGTCTGTGAAAAAAGATGTTGATAATTTAATAGGGATTGCATTGAATCTGTAGATAACTTTGGGCAGTATAGACATTTTAACAATGTTGATTCTACCGATCCATGAGCATGGTATGGTTTTCCACCTATTTACATGTTCTGCGATTTCCTTCCTCAGAGTTTCATAGTTCTCCCTATAGAGGTCCTTTACCTCCTTAGTTAGATATATTCCTAGATATTTTATTTTCTTTGTTGCTATTTTGAAGGGTATTGAGTCCTTAATTTGGTTCTCCGTTTGACTGTTATTGGCGTATATGAATGCCTCTGATTTGTGTGTATTGATTTTGTATCCTGAGACTTTGCTGAATTCATTAATCAATTCCAGGAGTCTCTTGGTTGAAATCTTGGGGTTTTCTAGATATAACATCATATCATCAGCAAAGAGTGAGAGTTTGATCTCTTCTGTCCCTATTTGGACTCCCTTGATTCTGCTCTCTTGTCTGATAGCTCTTGCAAGGACTTCCAATACTATGTTGAAAAGTAATGGGGACAGTGGGCAGCCTTGTCTGGTTCCAGTTCGAAGTGGGAATGCTTTCAGTTTTTCCCCATTCAGTATGATGTTGGCTGTGGGTTTGTCATATATGGCTTGTATCATTTTTAGATAGGCCCCGTCTATGCCTATTTTTTTGAGTGTTCTTATCATAAAAGGGTGTTGAATTTTGTCGAATGCTTTTTCTACATCTATTGAGAGTATCATATGATCTTTATTTTTGCTTCTATTTATGTGATGAATTACATTTATAGATTTGCGTATGTTAAACCATCCCTGCATCTCTGGGATGAAGCCCACTTGGTCGTGATGGATTATTTTTTTGATAAGCACTTGGATTCGATTTGCTAGAATTTTATTGAGAATTTTTGCATCTATATT
Source organism: Eulemur rufifrons (assembly GCF_041146395.1). Lineage (NCBI taxonomy): Eukaryota > Metazoa > Chordata > Mammalia > Primates > Lemuridae > Eulemur > Eulemur rufifrons. The sequence continues at coordinate 32,176,483 of NC_090998.1, read as the reverse complement.
CATAAGAGAAATTGGTCTATAGTTCTCTGTTTTAGTTGCATCCTTTCCTGGTTTTGGTATTAGGGTTATGTTGGCTTGGTAAAAAGTGTTGGGGAGAATCCCATCCTTCTCTATATTGGAGAATAGTTTATGTAGGATGGGCACCAGTTCTTCTTTGTAGGTATGGTAGAATTCAGGTGTGAACCCATCTGGTCCAGGGCTTTTCTTTTTGGGAAGGTTTTTTATTGCTGTTTCGATTTCAGATCTAGATATCGGTCTATTTAGGAATTCTACTTCTTCCTGGTTGAGCCTGGGAAGGCTGTGTGTTTCTAGGAATTTGTCCATTTCCTCCAGGTTTTCTAATTTGTGTGCATAAAGATTTTTGTAGAATTCATATATGGTATCCTGTATCTCTGTGGCATCCGTCGTGATTACTCCTTTTGTGTTCCTGATGGAGGTTATAAGAGATTTTTCTTTTCTGTTCTTGGTTAGTCTAGCCAGAGGTGTGTCAATTTTGTTTATTTTTTCAAAGAACCAACTTTTGGTTTTATTAATCTCCCTTATGGTTTGATTGTTGTCCTTTTCATTTAGTTCTGATTTAATCTTAATAATTTCTCTCCTTCTGCTGGGTTTGGGATCGGTCTGTTCTTCCTTCTCCAGCACTTTGAGTCTATTCATTAGATTGTCTAATTGTAAGTTTTCTGTCTTTTTGGTATAAGCATTTATGGAAATAAATTTTCCTCTCAGGACTGCTTTAGCTGTGTCCCACAGATTTTGATAGGTTGTACCTCCTTTGTCATTTAATTCAAAAAATCTTTTGATTTCCGACTTGATTTCTTCATTTATAAAATGATTGTTCAGGAGAAGGTTATTTAGCTTCCATGACTTTGAGTAGAAGTGAGGATTTCTGTTAGGGTTCATTGTTACTTTTATTCCACTGTGATCTGAGAAGATGCATGGTATAATTTCTATATTTTTAAATTTTTTAAGGCATGCTTTATGACCTAAGATATGGTCAATCTTGGAGAATGTCCCATGAGCTGATGAGAAGAAAGTATATTCAGTGGTTTTTGGGTAGAATGTCCTGTAGATATCAGTCAGGCCCATTTGATCGAGCATTGTATTTAAGTCCACTATTTCTTTGTTTATTTTTTGTTTGGAAGATCTGTCCTGAACTGTCAGTGGCGTGTTAAAATCTCCGGCTACTAATGTGTTGTTATCTATCATTTGGTTGAGATCAAGTAGGGTTTGCTTTATGAATCTGGGTGCACCTAGATTGGGTGCATATATATTAAGTATAGTTATGTCTTCTTGTTGAATTGTACCCTTCACCAGTATATAGTAACCATCTTTGTCTTTCTTTACTTTTGTTGATTTGAAAACTACGTTATCGGAGATTAGAACGGCCACGCCAGCTTTCTTTTGGGTTCCATTTGCTTGGAATATTGATTTCCATCCTTTTATCTTCAGCCTAAATGCATCCTTGCAGGTTAGATGAGTTTCCTGAAGACAGCAGATACTTGGCTTATATTTTTTTATCCATTGGGCCAGTCTATGTCTCTTGAGTGGGGAATTCAATCCATTCACATTTAATGAGAGAACTGATAGGTGAGACAGATTGCTTTTCCTCAAGTTGGGTTGAATTTCATTGATCTGTTTTCTCTCTTGAGCCATTATGATAACTGGGTTTTTATATTTATCTCTTGATTAGTGTTACATTCGAGGGTCCTTCTTGTGCTGGACCATGTGTAACTCTGTTTTGAGTACTTCTTGGAGAGCTGGTCTTGTCTTGGTGAATTCCCTAAGTTTTTGTTTATCTGAGAATGTCTTAATTTCACCTTCATATATAAAACTGAGCTTAGCTGGATACAGGATTCTAGGCTGGGCATTATTCTGCTTCAGAAGAGTGAGAATGGGGCCCCAATCTCTTCTTGCTTGTAAGGTTTCAGTTGAGAAATCTGGCGTGATTCGGATGGACTTTCCTTTGTATGTTACTTGATTTTTTCTCCTTACAGCTCGAAGAAGGGCCTCTTTAGTGGATATTTTGGTCAGTCTAATGACTACATGACGTGGTGTCTTCCTATTTGGTATGAATCTCCCAGGGGTTCTTTGAGCTTCTTGGACCTGTATATCTAGAGATTTGGCTAGGCCTGGGAAATTTTCCTCAATTATATCTTCGAATAGTTTATTCAACCCTTGCTTATTGTCTTCTTCACCCTCAGGAATGCCGATAACTCTGACGTTAGGCTTCTTCACATAATCCCACATTTCTTGTAGACTGTGGTTAATTCTCATGTTTGTTTGTTTCAGCTCTGTAACTGACTTATTTAATTGGAAAGTGTTGTCTTCGATCTCTGAGATTCTTTCTTCTGTTTGATCTACCCTGCTCTTGAGACTTTCCACTGTGTTTTGTAGCTCCTTGAATAAATTCTTCATTTCCAGGAGTTCAGTTTGATTTTTCTTCAGTATTTCAATTTCTTTGGTGAATTTTTCTTCCAAGTCCTGGATCTTTTTTGTGGTTTCTTTATGTTGATTATCCATTTTTACTTGCATGCTGTTCAGCGTGTTTATGATCCATGTTTGAAATTCTTCCTGTGACATGTTGCTATTTGGAATCTGGTTTGTGTTAATTGGTGGTTAACTAGTAATCCTCTTTGAGGGTGAAGTTTCAGCTTGATTCTTTATACTTCCAGAGTTCTTTCGCTGAGCCCTTCCCATCTGGATGAATCCTTAAGATTCCTTCTTTCAGCTTTAGTCTGGAAAGGGGCAGGCCGTGAGCGCCAGGTAAGCTGCCTCCTCTGTCGCTAGGGGGAGCCCTTCGCGTGTTGTTCAGGGTTTTGCTACCTCCGCTGGGGGGGCTGCTCCTCTTCCTCTCCCGAGGTGGTTTCCGTCTCTCTCTGCGAGAAAGACAGTGGATAGGGGGAGGGGAGCGGCGCCCTCGTTCGCCCAGCGCCCCAGCTGCTGCAGTTCCCGTGGGCGATGGTCCTCCCCGTCCCAATGTCCGCAAGGTCAACGCTCAACTCTCTCGTGACTGGGGAACCACTCAGTGTTCACACAAAGGCTTAGCTCCTAGTCGGTCCGTGGACTAGGGAAGGGAGCCGCCCGGTACCCAATCACTTCACCGGGTTTAGGGTGCAAAACCCAACAATGGCGACCGCCCGTCTGCAGCACTGTCGCTGGGGTTGAACGCTCAGCGACCCGCAGAGGCCAGAGGAGCCGAGACCGGGAGAACCCAGCCCCGCCTAAATGAGACAGATCGGCGTCTGCTCGAGCCGGGAGGGAGGCAGCCCCGCAGCCCGCGTATAGGAGACAGTTGCTAGGCGCCTCAGCCGCGCACAGCGCACAGCGTTCTAGGGTCCAAAAAGCCTCCCGCCAATGTCTCCTCTGCAGAGCTCACGTCTCCCGCGGCAATTCTGCGCCGACTTTGGGCAAATCCCCAATTGAGTGGGTGTGGAGGTCAGAGGGGGAACAAGATGCTTTCCTGTGGGGCTGAACCCACCCCACTCTCTGGTGGGGTGCGTACAACCGTCCCGCGCTCCCTTCTCTGATGACCCTCCGCACTCTCTAGTTTTTCGCGCTGTATTTCCCGATCACCTCAGTCCTTTCTCGTTCTCTCTCTGTCCCACGCTGATTCTCCGTGGGTTCACGCCGCCGTTCTTGTGGGGGAGTGAACCTCTAGCGTTGTGGCAGTCCGAGACCCATGCCTTCCACTCCGGGAGCACGAATCCAGGAGGTCACCACCATTCCGCCATCTTCCCAACTCTCTATCCCTTAACTTTCAATCTCTTTGTATTTAATGGTGAGATGAGTCTCCTGTAGGCAGCATATAATTGGGCATTGGGTTTTTATTTTTTTAATCCATTTAGCCACTCTATATCTTTTAATTGAAGGGTTTAATTCATTTACATTCAAGGTTATTATTGATGTGTAAGGACTTATTTTTGTCATTTACCATGGAGGAAATGTAAACAATCTTGTAGTTATTATGGACTATTTTAAGCTGATAGCAACCTAACTTTGGTCACATAAAAATATTCTAGACATTTTTTCCCCCTCTCTCCCACAATTTGTATTTTGGTTGCCTTAATTGACATCTTTATCTTTTGTATGTTCCTTAGCCAATAATTGTAGCTATTGATGTTTTGACTTTTTTTTACTTTAAACCTTTATACTAGGGGATTGAAAGATTTATATAGCACCATTACAGCACTGGGTATTCTCCATATGATTATAGATTTATTTAATACTGGTGAATTTTATTCTTTCACATGTTTTTATGAGAGTAATTATCATCCTTTTGTTTCCAGTTGTAGTTTTCTCTTAAGCATTTCTTGTAACGCTGGTCTAGTAATGATGAATTCCCTCAGTTTTTGCTTTTCTGGGAAGGTCTTTAATTCACCTTCATTTCTGAAGGATAGTTTTTCTGAATATAGTATTCTTGGCTGACTGTTTCTTTCTTTCAGCACCTTGAATGTATCATCTCATTCTCTCCTGGACTACAAGGTTTCTGCTGAGAAATTCTGCTGATAGCCTAACTAGAATTCCCTTATATTTGATTTGATGTTTTTCTTTTGCAGCTTTTAGAATTCTCTTTGTCTTTGACTTTTGACAATTTGTTTATAATGTGCCTCAGAGAGGATATTTTTGGGTTGAATCTTAGTGAGGACCAATAGGGTGCCTCATCAGTACAGATGTAGGCGTCTTAGTGGTTCCCGTAGGCCTAGCCTCCAAGAAGCTGGGCCATTGCTGCCACAGGCACCCATGTGAACATAATGAAATTATGGAAGGGCTTTAGGGATGGAGGAGGCCAGTGGCTACTGGTCCCCAGGGCAGGACACATTTTAGGTGTAGGTCCAGTCTCAAAATGGCACCATGCCATAACAGCTTAGGTCATGGAAGTTCAGGGTGCCAAGGGGGTTCTTCCTCTGGGGCAATGTAGCTGTGTGGATTTCTGACAATTGTCTACACTGGATTTGGGGCCTATGATGACTGGGGGACTCTCCTACGGCAAAGAATGCTAGTGTTTATGGTGCTAATAGGGATCACTGAGGGTCTCCAGCTTACCATTCCCCTATCAGAAGAAGTGCCCCCTGGCTCCAAGCCAGTCCTGCTGGGAGAGACAGTGTGGCCAAGGCAGGATGCCTCACTTCCCTCTCTGTGGCGCTATCCTGGGCTTCTGTGCTCCACAGGGATTTTGCTGCCTCTCGGGTGCTCCCCAGCATACTTCCTCAGTCACTCCAGTTGAAATATAGTTGTTTGTTTGTTGTTTTGGTTCCTTTTTGTGGGGACAATAAGCACCAGGCACCTCTAGTCAATCACCTTGTTTCTGTCCGATGCAAATATTTTAACTTTTTCTTAAATCGAAAAATACCTTCATAATCAAAGAACTATGAAACATATGGTCTGATCTCATTGAGATTAACAGGAATAATTCATAATGGGTTCAATAATTGGGTCTATTTTCACAAGTTTCTAGTTTTGTTTTAAAGTAGTTTCAGCATTAAAAAACATCATGCTCCCTGTGACAGAAAAAATTTCACACATACACCAAAATTGTGAGTTGACTTTCCCTTAGAGAATCACTAATACATAGGCATTGCATATCCCTATAAGAGAAGAAACAATGGGTAGTTTAATTTATTTAGTCTACTCAAAAAATGAGTGTTTTCTTACTTCAAAATATGAAGTTATACTATAATATTAAACATGATTTTTCAATTCTATATCTCCTCATCCTCTTTTGAGACTTACTGCTTTAAAGAGAGACCTAACTGGATCAGAGTTGTCCAGAAAAATTCTGGGAACTGGATGAGAAATTTTTTGATCCCTGCCCCTAATATGGCCCCAAAGGCCCCTATGTCTCGGTGTTCATGCCTTGTTTTATACCCTCCCACACTGTACCAGGGATGTCTGTATTAGCAATAGAATATGGAAGAAGTGATGGTATGTGAGTTCTGAGATGAGTTTATAAAAACATTGCTTCTTCTGTTTGTTCACTTACTCTCTCTCTTAGATCATTTACTATGAGAGAAATCAGTTCCCATGTCATGAGCAGCTGTGAAAAGACCTAGGTAGCAAGAAAATAAAGCTTCTAACCAACAACCAGCATGAGACTGAAGCCTTCTGCCAAAAGTTATATGAGTGTGGTAGAAAGTAATTCTGAAGCCCCAGTGAAGCCTTCAGATGAATACATTCTTGCCCTGTATCTTGATTTCTACCTCTTGATAGACAATGAACCAGTGTTACCCAGCTAAATTGCTCCTGGATTCCTGACCTTAAGAAACTGAGACAATAAGTGATACTTTAAGTTACTAAGATCTGAGATAGTCTGTTATGCAGCAATTGATAACTAACACAATTTCTCCTACCATTCTATAATTTGGAAGAGTAATTATAATGCTGAAGAGAATGCTATATTTCTATTACAACAGACATGTCATTTTTCTTTGGTATTAGAATCATTCCAAACTAGTAATTATAGCCACCATGTAACCATATATATGGCTGGTTTCTTCCTTTTCCTAGTGCATATATGCCTATGTAGGCTGTATAACCCAAACCAAAAGAAAACAAAACAAAAATGACTTATCTATTGTAACCTATAGCATTTTCCCTGCATATACTTTATAAAGAATCCTTTGAATATGATTCAAAATGAAAAAATAAGGCCATAAGAGTTTTAACTTAACATTGAAATTCTGTTAAAATAAATTCATAATGTTAATCTTCACACATTGCTTACAAACCTTGCTAATTTTGAGATACGTTAGAATTGGAATAGTTGGCACTGGATAAATACTACATGAATGAATGAATGAACTAATTTACTATACTAGGTTATATTTTACTACTAAAATAGAACATTAAAATAAAAGAGCAGGACAAATATCAATCATTCCTTTCTAAACAACAAAATTATATACTTTAGCCGTGTATTTAGACATGATATATTTTCAAAGAGAACAAAGTTATAGAAAATGTTCCCTCCATTTATTTTTTACTTATAAATAGTCATCTAGGCTATATTAGCAAGAAATTATAACGACAACATATAGGAGATGGGCACGGTGGCAGGCACCTACAGTCCCGGCTATTTGGGAGGCTGAACAGGAAGATCACTTGAGCCCAGGAGTTTGAGTTCAACCTGGGCGACATAGCAAGACCTTGCCTGTAAAACCAACAAGCAAAACAAACAAAAGACAGCACATAGTAAGAGAATGAATCTTGTGGCCTCTAAGTTGGTAGCCCAGCATCCTTCATTTCATAGTCTTGGCGTGTCCATTCCAGGAGAGAACTGGGGTCAAAGATGGGTTGGATTTTAAGGAATGACTTCAAATTGCAGGTGACCAAAGAAACTGAACTCTGGCATCAAGGTTATGCGTTAAGTTTTCATGAGAACAAAGAATAGCTTTAACAAAGAATAGCAGGGATTATGAAAACTGAGATCAGATGATAATCATTTTATTAGGAACTGGAATGCTATGAAATTCTACTGGGTTTCCTCTGAAGAACCCACACACACATAAAATCAAAACCCCAGAGCAAAGCTCCATTGCTCCTCCAGCCTGTGCACCTTGGAATTCTATATGTTGCACACCATCCTTAAAGTCACAAGTCATTGTTGGGAGCTAGTTTCAGGGCCAAGTTGGAGGCCCCATACTCATTTGCATTTGTTGTCCAGTTCCCTTTCCCTTTTTGGTGGTACTTCCCTCTTCTTTTCAGGGCACGGCTCTGACCTGGACAGCCTTTACTTTAGGCATTGGTTAAAAAACTGGAAAGACTTGGCAGGGTTAGAAAAGCAAAGCAGTGATCACATTTCTTCAGTAAAGTAAAAACTTAAAAATTCTCTAATTCTCCCAAAGTCACATTGCATCTATAGACACAGTTCATGTTTTGGACACATCAGTTACATGGTTATCATGTTCAAATTCTCCTACTTCCTTATATTAATACATAGCCCCATCAGGGAGGAAGCCAGTAAGTTCTTTATGTGGAGTTGGCGACTGTTGGACCAGAGGTGAGTATCTGACTTGAGGGTAATCAACTTCAGCAATCAGCTTAGCAGTTGAGCTTGCCAGTGGTTTACAATGGTCACTACAAGGTCAGTGCATTATTCTCCTTTCCCAAAGCTCCTCTTATCAACTCCTCTTTCTTCCTCCGTCTTCCTCTATATCTCACATGCCAAGGTGAATCAGGCCTTAGTTGACACATATCATTTTAGGGGATACTTCATAGAATTTGGCATATTATTGGCCACATTTGTTGAGTAGTAAAGACAATGGATTGTGTCTTTGCACAAGCATGCAAAAAAAACTTTTTTAAAACATTTTTTTTATTTCAGGAAATTATGGGGGTACAAACATTTTGGTTACATGTTATGACTTTGCCATATCCCCACCATGATTTGAGACGTGCCCTTCCCCGCCACAAATACTTACCACATCCATTAGATGTGAGTTTACCCACTGCAAACTTTTGAATAAGAATTGTTAAGTGAGGAAGAATACCTCCATAGCTTGCACGCATATGTGTAAATCTAGAGAGAGCTATGCTTATTTCTGAAAGAGCATTTTTTTATTTATATGCCTTATAAAGTAGTTCTGGTGTGGACCAGAATGTTATTTCTGAAAAACATTCTTTTATTTGTTAACATTTTAATAAACCATGTAGTGCCTTTTTATAGTTATAATTCTCTGGATAAATGATATTAGAATAAGAACACAAAATATGACCAGAAATTAGATACCGAGGTAAAGCTACCATGTTGGTATTGAGTCACATTTCATAGTTTCCTGCTCCAGTAAAATTCATAAATGTATACATCTCAGACACATTAACTCCATGTGTTTTCCTGAACATTGTGGCTATTTTCTTACCCCTGAGCAAAGATCCATAAAGTAATATTAGCCTCTTCATTCTCAGTGTTATAACCCAGTGAAGAAACTAATATCCTGGGCAAACATTATAAATATGTTTTATTGTATACCAAGGAGTGTTTGCATATCTTAAAATCTTCAATACCTTCCTTCAATGGCAAAACAAATCAGGTCTGACATCATTAATTAGCTTTTCAAAAACTCAATAATTAACCCTAGCTGAGAATTATGGCTGCTTCTATCACATGATTTTAATACATTATAAGAAGTACATTTGCGATGTACAATAACATAAAATGGTGGTGAATAGGCAAATAGTGATCATTGTGATGTTTCTGTTTCGAACACCTTCTTTGTCAATATACTAAGCTGCTTTAGATGTGTAAATGAATCCTCTGCTGTCACCAGGCAGAGTATTGCATAAACAGCAGACTTTCACATAAAATACCTTTTATTTTTAATACTCTTATATTTTCATTTTTACCTAACCAATCTTCCTTTCAAGAATGCTCTATCAAGATCATTAATGCCCATTTTACTTTAAAATGTTAGGATAAGAATTCCAAAGCACATCAAAACCACATTGCCGCTTTTCAAAGAAAAGATTGTCACAGACAGAGTTGAAAGATTCACATATACTTTATTCTGAATTTTAAATATACGGTAGTTAAAAAAATCCGTATTAAAATGGTGGTTTCTATTAGGAACGCTGACCAATTTAACCAATCTAGAACACAAGGTTATGGTTTCATGACAAGTGAATTAAAGGAAAATCAGATATACTATAATCAATGATTTATCTTTTCTCCTCTTTTTTTTAACCGAGGAATTAAATCCAGCCTCAGTAAGGCTAGTTATCTATGATGTGCAAGGCAGACATGATCCATTGTGTACCCACTGTGAGTGACAGCATGAATGACAGCCTTTGCCAGTCAAAGCCGTGATAAGGCCTGGGTTCTGAGAGCAGCTCCTACCAGAGAGCCATCTGCATTGTCCCAGCCATCACTTCTGGCAGGAAGGCTGATTCTGAGATAAGGAGGTGATGGTGCGAGCTTATTTCAGAGAAGGATCTCAGCAAACTGATCAGTGCCATCTGCATTTAGAACAACAGTCATCAATTTGGCTTCTTTCTTTCTCTCTTTCTCTTTTCAGCTTTTCATTAATGTCTCCCCCACCCCCAAATATCTCCAAAGCTTCATTACATTTAGTGTGCTACCAAAGGCAGACTCTTGGTATTCAAGGGCAAACAAAACCAAACTAAACAAAAACACCAAAAAGATCTGAGAATAATGAAAGGCAGCGGTGAGAGGGCCTGTGAAAGATTCTGTTCTGATGGACTCAGACTGGAGCAATGCTAGCAAAGGCAGCATTAGGGGATGTCAGAGATTCAAATGCTAATGAAGAGGCAAAGGTTTACTGGAGTCTTCCAGAGAAAAGGATGGCCTTTGCCCAAGAGGTGTGCATAAATGAAAAAAATAACAAAAAAACTGCCCACAGAGTGGTAAATAGTCAACTTGTAATAAGGATCCTTGTCAGCAACTTAAAAGCCCAGTGGAATTAGAAAGAGAGGGAAAGTTCACTTTGGCCCAGGGTTGTGGAATGTTTAATTGTCCAGATTCTCAGTCTGTGCATCATACAAAGATAACTGTGAAAAGTATTCTGGTTGAACCAACAAAGATTCTTCAGGAACCCTGATACTAAGATCAAAGCAAAGTAAAATATGACGAATCCTACAAATCATGATGTACTTGCCTTCACATAGCTTCACAAATATGTACTGTTTAACAGGACTTGGGAACAGTTAATGCTCAACAGTCTATGAGAATGGGAAAGATTTTCTGGTGGAACACTTTGGCATAAAAGATAACAAAGATATTGCAGAATTTTTTTTTCTTTTGTCAAATTGCAAACCATCCTGGGGATTTGCCATGGAGAATGGGGTGAAGGCAAAATGAAGAAAGTTTCAAGACCTAGATCTGCAGAAGACTGGACAAGAGGCAGAATCAGAGACTGGAACTCAGAATGCAACATAAAAGCATTAATAAGCAAGGACTCTGGTCTGAAAGCTAGTGGTGGAAGCTGCCGTCAGGCCTCTGAGGAGCCACGCTCTCCCCCGTCATGGAGCAAGCAGTCTGTTCCACCATCCTGTAAAGCAGAGGTCCAGTTAGGGCTCTACCTTGGTTCAAGGTGAGGGAGGCAGTAGTGAGGGGTAGGAAGAAGTTATAATGTTAGAAATGTGGCTGCCAAGAAAAACTTACAGGGAGACCCCAACTGCCTCTCCTGCCTGCAGCGTGAACCCTCAGGACCCATGTTTACCCATCTCAGTCTTAGCTCATTGCTACCAAATGGTCTCAGAGCAACCAACCTGAAACCCAGTGAACGCATTCTCCTTACGAAAGTATTGATTCTCGCATTTCCCAATTGAAGACGAAGGCAGCTGTGCAGTGGTTTAGGTGCTCAGGCTTCGGTGTCAGGCTGCCAGGTTTCGAATCCTAGCTCTATCACTTCCTATCTGTGTGACTTTGGCCAAGTTACTTAAATTTTGTTGCCTTAATTTACTAAAATGGGGATAGTGCTGATAGTTCTTACTCCTCTGAGGACAATTGTAATGATGAAATGGGTGAGTCTACATGAAGCACTTGAAGCAGTCACCATGCCCACAATAAATCTGCAATAGCTATTTTGTTGTTGTTATTGTCATTGTTGTTCCATGTACTTCAGATCAAAGAGGGGGAGAAATGTTCTTATTATACCTTCTCCCTCCACCTATTGCTACTTCCAAATCGTTTCTTTATCTTCCTCTTGCAATACTTGCTATTTTTCCTTCACTACCTCTTTGAAGCTATTTGTTCTCATTTCTTGGTCATACCTCTTGATTCACAAATAATTTTAGCTCTGGGCCCAGTCTTCCTCACTGTATAAACTCTAGCCGGTTTTGGTGACCTCATCAGCAGGCAGGCTGACCCATCCAATTCACTAGACCCTTCGGTTTCTTAACCTCCTTGTCTCCAGTGATCTTTCCCTTCACAACACTTCACATACCCTTTCTCCTGGTCACACCTGAGACTTCATCATCATCAGAATCTGCACCATTTTAAAACTGAAAGCAAACATTCTACCCTGGGACCACAGTTTTCCATCCTTCTCTCTTCTTTATGCAAATGGGTACTCTCCTTATGACATTATGGTCCTCAGGGCATTGAACTCACCGAATTTTCATCTTCCCTCACCTTCCTCCTACTTTCACTTCTCCAACTTACAGGCACAAATTCACTATTATATTCATATCTTCAATTACTGTCCTCCTCCTTTGCACTTTCCTTGCAAAACTAATATTCCAGGTGAACACAATCATTTGCTTCCTTAGTGCTTCTTCCTGAGCACTTGGATATAGCTGGAGGAAACTGTAGAACTAGGTATACAGTTTTAACTTCATGACCTTATGTCTCAAATGGGCCCTCAGTACTGCCAGGCAATTCTGTTTCTCAACGAAGCTTACTTCCCGATACCTGAGATAACTATTTCAAATATTATCCTCTCTCCTTTCCTACCCCAGCTCTTTGACTCATTCTTAGCTAATGTTCTATCCTCATATTTTACCATGAAAATACAACTCACTAGATGCCAAATTCCTCACAACCAGATCTACAAACTTATATACCCACAGATCTTTTCTTTTCCCTCCTTTTACATCTAAGAAATGTAAATGCCAATCCCTTCACGAGTGCTTGGGTTCCATTTTAACTTCTCTTTCAATCTCTTTACTTCTGTGTTTCTCACTGAGATCCAATAGTTTTAGTCTTTCAGATCCATAAACTCTTTGGAGGATGTAATTGTTTCTAAGTTTACATGGTCATTGATGTATTTGTATATAGGCAGGCTCATCTATAAATGGCCAGATAAACCTACTGAATTATAGGAAATAATTAAGAATATTTAACATTTCTAAAACAATGGGACAAATCTTAATGAAGCAGAATAAGTGAAATATTGTTCAAATATACCTGCTGCTTCCCTGCTTTTCACAATCATCAAATTCAAGTTCCCAAGATTTCGATATCTCCTGCATTTATTCTGATTGGCTCATTGCATAGATTGTACTTCTAAAATCATTGTAGTAATTTGCAATTTGTGATGTTAATTACTCTTCCTGAGAGTTTATTCATATTTCAGATATTTTGAGTTTGAATCCACCTCAGAAGTTCTCCCAGCTTTTTGGTCCCAATTGGTATGGAATAAAATAGCTAGATTAAAACTGCACAATATGTTATAATTTAAAGCCAGATTCTTAAAACTTTTGATGATATGCTCTAACTGAAGTATCAGAAATATTTCTGGGTGATTTCTTGATAGATTATTGCATTGAATGTGTACCAAGTCATACATAATCGACAACAACAACTCCTTTCCAGAAATGCAAATAAAGACTATTCTTACTCTAGAAACGTAAGAAAAAAAATTTAATCTATTCTGTTGAATGGTATTACTTTGAAGGTATTTCTTACACTCTCAGATTGATCTAGTAGTTTTTAGTTTCTCTTATTGTACTAATAGTAAGAATAGTTACTAATATTTATAGAAAATTACTCTAGCATATTTAGCATTGTAAGAGCTTAGACACATTAACTCTTTTAACTTTCTCATTAGCTTTGTGGAAGAGGTACTATTAGGGTATACCACAGGAAATGGTCTGGTTTTGACTATATTTGACTTATAGAACTACAACTGTATATGATTTAACCTACTTTTCATGTCCCCATTTTACAGATGAGGATACTGAGGTACACAGAGGTGAACTTGATTGCTCAAGGCTTCTATCATAGCCAGGTCTGTGCGGTTCAAGAGCTAGAAAGACGTAAAACCCAGAATAGTGCCCTAGCAACACCTGGAATGTCAAGATCACTTTTTTTTCTTCTAATGGGAAAGTTTGATCAATGATAACTTTTAGAGTTCTGCAACATTGGGTTATCAATGGTTCAACTCATTCATATTTTATCAGATAATTCTTCATACTTTGTCATCCAGACTAACATTCACTGTGCTAACTTTAGAAGCATGAAAGTAAACTGATTATTTAAACAATACATAATAATCCTAAATTATTCGTTGTTACTGAAAATCACATAACAAAGAATTTTTAAATGGTCTAGTCTATCTCTTGAGGAAATCGGAAAAAGCACATTATCTTTGTATGCTATAATTCTAAAATTAATCAAAACTCTGGCCTCCAGGCAAAGACTGTCCTGTTGTTATCAGGATAGAATCAGATACAAAAGATTACAGAGAAGGATTGAGCGTTCATCTTTTAGAGTCAGGTCTGAGCAACTTGAGTAAAAACAGTGTTTGGCTTGAGTGATAGTTAAATCTACAGAAGTATTTTCTTTGCATGATGATTTTACATGATATATTTTCTCATAAATGTAATGAAGTTGAATTTGTGTAAGCAACGCCAGATGAAACATTTACTAAAAAACTAGAAAAGGAATTTAATCAGCAATTAAGAATCTCATTTTGCCTATTCTTAGTAGTCATCATTTTTGCATTATTTCTTGATTATATTAAAGAAAAAAATGCACATTAACACTACATTACTATATATATACTCACACCAAAAATGACAACAGATATATTTATTGTCATGAACAATATGCTGAACTGACTTTTGAAAACATGATTAGGGGATTGATTAAAAGTGACTAAGATGGCTGAATTAACTAGGCAGAAAAATATTTCCCTAGCTACCATGGGATTTGTAAACACATGCTTTGACAGATATATATTATTTGATGAACTTTGTTTTCAAAAGCATAACGTGGAGAAAACTTAGTGTATTAGCACATGGAAAGCATTAGCATAGAATGTGTAGGTATTAACATTGGCTTTAGCCATGGAAGAACATATTGAAAACACATTCCTGTATTAAATACAGGTTCACCTACTTTGGGAAAGTGAGGGAGGGAGGTTTTTTTAATCTCGGAGGCCTCCCAAACAGGTGAACATTGAGCTATAATACCAGATAACTAGCAGAGGATGCTGTCAGGATGCACTATGACTCTAACTTTGCCCCTAGATTGATGTACAGGTGAAGAAGAACTTTCAAGTTGAAATGGAGATCACGAGAAAGTTCAAACCCTAAAGAGAAGACAACCAACTCAAGTTCAAGTTTGGTTCCATTCTGTCTTATAGTGCCCAAATTTGTTCAAGTTACAAAATCCATTAGTGAACTCTGTAAAAGCTGCCTGGAGTACTGTTGATAATACCATACTCTAAATCCTCACCTCCTGGCTAAACAAAGTAACATCAGAAAAGCCTCACTTCCAATCACAAAATAAAATCCACTCAGCTATGCTGAAATGTCTGTCTCCTGTCTTCCCAAGTCTCATCAGACTCATAAGATTTGTCTGTTTAGAGTCTCAGATACATTTTGCCCTTTTCTGGAGATAATATTGCTATGTGGAAATAGTAAGTCTATCAGCGAAAGCAGCACCATTCTCTATGCTGATGGGCTCTTAGAATGAACTTGGACACATCTTTTTAGAGGAGATCCATGAAGATATAAACAGAGTTTTGACAACTCTCCTTTTAAACAAAGTTGAGCTGTTTTATAACAAACCCCTCAAATCTGCAGCTGTATATTTTTAAGTGTTATATACCAAATACATTGTTTCTGGACACATTTTATCTAGTACCCAGCCATTAAAGGTCAAAGAACATAAAACAATCTTATTCTGCATTTCATATGACAACAACGATCCTGACAAAAGATTAAAAATAACCACATTCACTTATAATTGAAAATTTGATTTTGTTTTTAGCTTTATTTTTCACTATTTTTAAAAAATGCGTAGTTAATACCGTTGGGTAAACTGTCTTGTCCTCTGAGCTAGATTAAATACAGTTTGGATTCCTAATCATATTTGCCATATTTTTTTCATGTTTGACTCCTTTAGTGTAGTTTCGCTAATATTAATCATGCCCCAGCATAAACAGAAAATTAAAAACATTTTTATGTTTCAGTAAACTTAAAACTAATATATTTGAATGTATAACTAGGTATAGAGAGATGGGTATGTAAAGTATCTCATATGTAGATATATCTGTATATTCATGTATATAAATATAAACACACACACATATATACCAACATATAGAGAAAGCAGTTTAACATTACTTTATATTCCAGTTATACACCATGTGAGTTTATTTTTAAAGATGAACCATTGGAGAGGTTGTTGTTACTGGTAATTCTGAGTTCTCTACCAACAGAAAGCTAAAAGAGATAATAGCCATTTCAGGTTTAAGCTTTGCCCTTATCGACTGGTTCAGGGGTATGCTGAGAGCTCGCAGGCTTTTCGCTATTTACCCTTCTCCTTCACAAGCTACACAAAGGTTTTATTTAAATTGAACAGGCCTCTCAGTTTGATTGATGTTCACAGCTACAACCACTTCCCCAAAATTAAAGCAGCAGAAATCATGGAGCACGCTCTAGCAGCGATAAAGGTTGCCTTGGAAATTCCAACCAATGGGGTACAGCTCACAGGTCTCAGGTACAGAGGGAAAAGATTTAGCAAAGAAGTTACATCAAAAGTACAGAGACAGGCCTGCGCATTGTGGATTAACTGGAAAAAAAAAAAAAGTCCCTTAAGGAACAAACCCACAGGAGGATAAGTTCAAGCTTCCTGCCAGCAGCTGACAGATGAAGGAAAGAAAGGGCTGCTATGGAGAGAGAAGTAAAAAATTGCCTGAACATTGCAAGAGCAATGCTGCACTTACAACTTCAAGTTAACAAAGTAGAGTATGTTCTAAAATTGGAAAGAAACAAAGGCTTCTCCTTAAGGAGAGAAAAGGAGGAACAACAGAAATAAAAGGGGGATTGTATCTTCAAGAGAGATAGAAATTGTAAATGACCACATTGCCTTGGAGAGAAACTGACTGAAAATGTGGGGAGAGAAATTCAGTTCAGGCACTCAGGACCAAATAATACGTGATTCACTATTTTTTGGTTGCTTTCATTTTAATTGAAGTTATTTGTTCATGTGCTTAGTTAATAACAGAATAACCTAAATTATATATTACATAATACTCATTTTAGCTAACAGTATTTTTTCTTTGAAAATTTCAGTTATACTTTGCTTTTGTGAGGAATCTTTTGCACTCTCATCTTCCAGCTGTAAGCAGGGATGAATATTACCTTGTCTGGTGCATCTTGTTAGGGCTCTCATGGTTTTATGGAGGAAAATATATTAGCTAGAGGATAACTGTACCAGAATTACACTGGATGCTAATAACAGGTGTTGCTGCTCAGAGCCTTCTGATCATCTTGTGCTTGCTGTGGCTAGGTTATCCTGATCTCATGTGGGTCAAATTTTCCACTCGTTCCTATTTTATTTCAAAATATTAGGGGGGTACAAATGTTTTAGGTTATATGGATAGCTTCTGTAATGCTTGAGTTCTGGCTATAGGTGTGCCCACCACCCAAATAGTGTTCATTGTATGCATTAGGTAGGTTTTTGCCCCTCCCCTCCTCCCCTAGTTGATTTCCACTGAGTTTTAAGTCCCTCTGTGTACATATGTGCTCATCAGTTAGTTCCAATATAATAGTGAGTATGTGTGGTGTTTCTCCATTCTTGTGATACTTCACTAGGAGAATGGTCTCCAGTTCCAACCACATTATTGCAAAAGGTATTAATTCTTTTTTATTATGGCTGAGTAGTACTCCATGTACTGCATATACAACATTTTATCAGTCCAGTCTTGAACTGATGGGCACTTGGGTTGATTCCACATCTTTGCAATTGTGAATTGTGTAGCAATAAGCATTCAAGTGCAGGTGTCTTTTTGATAAAATTACTTCTTTTCCTTTGGGTAAATACCCAATAGTGGGATTGCTGGATCAAATGGTAGGTTTACTTTTAGTTCTTTGAGGAATCTCCAAACTGTTTTCTACAGAGGTTGTATGAATTTGCAGTTCCACCAACAATGTATAAGCATTCCTTTCTCTCTGCATCCACTCCGGTATCTATTGTTTTGGGGCTTTTTAATAAAAGCCATTCTAACTGGAGTAAGGTGATATTTCATTGTGATTTTAATTTATATTTCCCTGATGATTAGTGACATTGAGCATTTTTTCATATGTTTATTGGCCATTTGTCTTTCTTCTTTTGAGAAGCTTCTGTTCATGTCTTTTGCCCACTTTTCAATAGGGTTTGTTTTTTTCTTGCTGATTTGCTTGAGTTCTTTGTAAATTCTGGATATTAGCCTTTTATTGGATGTGTCGCTTGTGAATATTTTCTCTCATTCTGTAGGTTGTCATTTTGCTTTACTGATTGTTTCCTTAGTGTGCAGAAACTTTTTAGTTTAATGAAATACCATTTATTAATTTTAGTTGTTGCAATGATTGCCTTTGGGGTCTTAGACATAAATTCTTTGCCTCTGCCAATATCTAGAAGAGTTTTTCCTACATTTTCCTCTAGAATTATTATGGTTTCAAGCCTTAAAGTCTTTTATCTATCTTGAATTAATTTTTGTGAGTGGTGAGAGGTAGGAGTCCTGTTTCATTCTTCTGCATGTGGCTATACAATTTTGCCAGCACCATTTATTGAATAGGGCTTCTTTTCTCCAGTATAGATTGTTGTCTGCTTGTTGAAGATCACTTGGTTGTAGGTAGATGGTTTTATATCTCAGTCCTCTGTACTGTTCCAGTCTATGTCTCTATTTTTGTACCAATATTATGCTGTTTTTGTTACTATAGCCTTGTAGTATAGTTTGAAGTCTGGTAATGTGATGCCTCCAGATTTCTCCTTTTTACTTAAGACTGCTTTGGGTATTTGGGCTCTTTACTGATTCCAAACGAAGCATAGAATTATTTTTTCTAGATCTATGAAGTGTGACATTGGTAATTTGAAGATTTATCGAATTTGTAAATCAGTTTGGTTATTATGGGCATTTTAACAATATTGATTCTACTGATCCACGAGCATGCTATGTTTTTCCATTTGTTTGTATCCTCTGTGATTTCTTTCCTCAAAGTTTTGTAGTTCTCTTATAGAGAGAAGTCCTTGGTTAAGTATATTCCTAGATATTTTATTTTCTTTTTATTTTGCTATTGTGAATGGTATTGAGTCTTTGATTTGACTCTCAGCTTGACTGTTATTGGTATACAGAAATGCTACTGATTTATGAACACCAATTTTGTATCCTGAGACTTTGATGAATTTATTTATCAATTCCAGGAGACTCTTGGTGGAATCTTTGGGATTTTCTAGATACAAGATATTATCTGTGAAGAGCAATAGATTGACCTCCCGTTTCCCAATTTGGATATCCTTTATTTCTTTCTCTTCCCTGATTACTCTGGTTAGGACTTCCACACTGTGTTGAATAGAAGTGGTGACAGTGGGCATCCTTGTCTTGTTCCAATTCTCAGGGGGAATGCTTTCAACTTCTCCCCATTCAGTATGATGCTGGCTGTGGGTCTGTCATATATGGCTTTTATAATTCTGAGAAATGTTTCTTTTATGCCTAGTTAGTTGAGGGTTTTTATCATGCAAGCGTGGTGGATTGGTTGAATGCTTTTCCTGCATCTAGTGAGATGATCATATAATCTTTGGTTTTGCTTTTGTTTATCTGCTGAATCACATATATTGATTTACATATGTTGAAGCATCCTTGCATCCTGGGATGAAGCCCACTTGGTCTTTTTTTTTTTTTTTTTTTTGGATCTGCTATTGAATTCTATTTGCTAGTATTTTATTGAGGATTTTTGCATCTATATTCACGAGGAATATTGGTGTATAGTTTTCTTTTTTCTTTATTTTTTGGTCCTTTCGTATCAAGGTGATACTGGCCTCTTTGAATGAGTTGGGGAGGATTCTTTCCATCTTGATATTATGGAATAATTTCTGTATTGTGAATACCAGGTCTTCCTTGTAGATCTGATAGAATTCAGCAGTGAATCCATTTGGTCCAGGGCTTTTGTTGTTGTTGTTGAGAGGTTTTTTTTATTACTGTTTTGATCTCACTGTTTGTTATTGGTCTTTTCAGGAGTTCTATTTCTTCCTGGCTGAGTCTTGGGAGGTTGTGTGCTTCCAGGAACTTGTCCATTTCCTCTGTGTTCTCTGGTTTACCCACATAGAGATTGACATAGTACTCGTGGATGATGTTTTGTATTTCTGCAGTATTAGTTGTAATCTTACCTTTTTCATTTCTGATTGAGCTTATTTGGTTCCTTTCTCTTCTGTTCTTGGTTACTATAGCAAGAGGTTTGTTGATTTTATCTTTTCAAAGAACCAACTTTTTGTTTCATTAGTCCTTTGTATTGTTTTTTTTATTTTCCAATTCATTTAGTTCTGCTCTGACCTTTATTATTTCATTTCTTCTGCTGTTTTGGGTTTTGTTTGTTCTCCCTTTTCTAGTTACTTGAGGTGTGAAATTAGGTTGTTAATTTGTGATCTTTCTCTCTGTTTGATGTGGGCATTTAAGGCTATGAATTTTCCCCTGAGGAATTCTTTTGCTATGTCCCATAGATTTTGATAACTTGTGTCCCCTTTGTCATTCAGTTCAAATAATTTTTTGATTTCCATCTTAATTTAATTCCTGACCCAATTATTGTTCAGCATCAGGATATTTAATTTCTGTGACTTTGTGTAGATTTGAGTGTTTCTCTTGTGAATGATTTCTAGTTTTATCCCACTGTAGTCTGACAGGGTGCATGGCATGATTTCAATTTTTTAGAATCTGGTAAAACCTGTTTTATAGCCTAAGATATGATCAATCTTGGATAATGTCCCATGTGCTACTGAGAAAAATTTGTATTCTGTCATTTTTGGGTAGAATGTTCTGTAAATGTCTGTTAGGTCCATTTGATTTAGAGTTTTCATTTAAGTCCATTGTCTCTTTATTTTTTTTTTTTTTTCTGCTTTGATGAGTTGTCAAGCTCTGATGATGGGGTGTTGAGGTCCCTGGCAAACACCATGGTGCTATTTATTTCTCTGCTTTGCTTTATGTATCTGGGAGTGCCTGTGTTGGGCACATATATATTTAGGACTGCTATGTCTTCATGTTGAATTGCTCCCTCTACCAGTATATAATGATCCTCTTTGTCTTTCTTTACATTTGTTGGCTTA
Source organism: Eulemur rufifrons (assembly GCF_041146395.1). Taxonomy (NCBI): domain Eukaryota; kingdom Metazoa; phylum Chordata; class Mammalia; order Primates; family Lemuridae; genus Eulemur; species Eulemur rufifrons. The sequence goes on along the minus strand of NC_090998.1, from coordinate 32,155,503 downwards.
AAGTCAATTTTACCTGATACGAGTATGGCTACATTTGCTCTCTTTTGATTTCCATTTGCATGGATTTTTTTTTTTTCCATCCTTTCACGTTGAATCTGTGCATGTCCTTGTGGTTTAGATGTGTTTCCCGGAGACAGCAGATACTTGTGTTGTATTTTTCATCCATTCAGCCAGCCTTTGTCTTTTGAGAGGAGCGTTCAGTCCGTTAATGTTAATTGATAGCATTGATATGTGGGATGTTGGTCTGCTCATCTTGTTGGGCAGTCCCTTATTGCTTTGTTTTACCTCTTGTTCTATTGTTTTACATAAGTTGTGAGTTTGGTGTTTTTGTTTTTGTTTTTTTGACAGAGTCTCACCCGGTCACCCTAGGCAGAGTGCAGTGGCATCATCATAGCTCACTGCAACCTCAAAATTCTGGGCTCAAGTGATCCTCTTGCCCCAGCCTCCTGAGTAGGTGGGACTACAAGTACATGCCGACATGCTTGGCTAATTTTTCTATTTTTAGTAGAGATGGGGGTCTTGCTCTTGCTCTAAATGTCTTTGGGTTTGATCATTGCTGATATCTCTCTCTTTTTTTTTTTTTTTTTTGACAGAGTCTCACTCTGTTGCCCGAGCATCAAAGTGCCATGGCATCAGCCTAGCTCACAGCAACCTAAAACTCGTGGGCTCAAGCAATGCTTCTGCCTCAGCTCCCAAGTAGCTAGGACTACAGGCATGTGCCACGATGCCTGGCTAATTTTTTCTCTATATTAGTTGTCCAGCTAATTTCTTTCTATTTTTAGTAGAGATGGGGTCTCACTCTTGCTCAGGCTGGTCTCGAACTCCTGAGCTCAAACCTTCCTTCCACCTAGGCCTCCCAGAGTGCTAGGATTACAGGCATGAGCCACCACACCTGGCCCTCACTGATATCTTCTTTTCCTTTTTCCTCTTCCTTGCAATTCTCCTCTGTGAAATCCCCAACAGTCTCCAGTAGTTACTCGTCTAACTTACACCTGAGATATGTCTTCCCCACTCTCTTTTATCTGAAACCCTTCCTTCCCTCAGGGATGGTCCAGTAAGAGATATCTCTGGTCAGCCATCTTGCCTTGATCCCAGCTCCACTTGCTTTTTAATCCTTTGCTGCTTAATCTTCAAGTTTGCTCTTGCTACTCCTATAGCATGATATCTACACAGAACAATTTTTATGTGCTTTTTAAAAATTGATATATGTTTTTAATTCATAAGTCATGACCAGAAAATAAAAGCAAACAGAATAGAGAGAAAATATCAAAGTCACCAGCTGTAACATGGTTAGGTAAACTGTGTGTATGTATTGTGATGTAAGTGTATTGCTGTTGGTCAAAAAGTACTGAAAGCGCTCGTATAAAAGAACATTTACCCATGAAACTAAAAAGTACAAAACATCCCAAATGGAATTATTCTAGAAGCCTTTTCAATTTATTTGATAGTATATTTATTGCATTCAATTTTTCTTAGTATGTACTCTAAACTTGCCTATTTCTTATCATAGTCTGTGTTCCATATTAGGAATAACAACTTACTTGCTAAAAATAAATCTTTTTTTAGGATCACCCTGACTTTTTGTATTCATGATATATAAGCTCCAAAAATAATATTAATGGAGACAGATCAAGGGCTAGACTCCCTAGTAAATGATCTTTGACAGAAATTCTAAATTCTGGGTCCTTCTCCAAAAGAGGCCTCTCTGGCTTACCATGGCTGCCAACCTCCTCCCTGTTGACTTTAGTTTGTTGAGATGGGGTTCGGAGACCTGGTCTCCTCCTCTGTAGTGTAGCCCATCTCAGATCTCTTATTTCCTCACAAACTGGTGGTTATGTTTTTTTTTAAATTGATTATTATATTGTTTCTGATAATCCAATGAAAGGAAACAATAAGCATGAAAATATCATAATCATTGATGTACACAAATTAATCTTCATTTACTCCATTTCAGAAAATTTCCCAAACTACTCCATGCTAAACACTTTGGTACAAACAACTCTCATAGAAATATCAATTTTTAACATAAGGTTTTCTAATTTTTCCCACTAAAAGCTCAAATGCTGCTGAATTATCATGTAATGATACAGCATATAAACAAAACCCCAGGCAGTGGAATATTTATTTTGAAGGTTACTATATTGTACAGAAAAATGGTAATGATCATGAGAATAATACTGAGAATATTCTTTCACAAATATTAATTATGTACATTTAAATATCTCCACAGCTAGTCCTCATTTTAAAGAAAGATATTTTCTCTACTGTATTAATATATAAGATAGATAAACTGGAGGTGAATATCTAGACCAGTGCTACTCAAAAGAAATATAATGTGAACATAGCCAAGAGCCACATGTGCAATTTCAAAGGTTAAATGTTCTAGTATCCACATTTTAAAAAGTAATAGGGAACAGTTGGATGCAATTCTAATAACATATTTTATTTAACCCCAGTCTCATATCAACATGAAATTCATATAAAAATTAAAAATATATTTTTATATTAAGTCTTTGAAATCCAGCAGTTTTCAATTCAGATTAGTCATATTTTAATTGTTAAAAAGCTGCCTGTGACTAGTTGCTACTATAAAAGAACAGATTCAGAAGATAACTATTTGGGTTTACAAAAGTATTCACTATAAAGTTCATTTAAACCAGTTATTCTTGATGGTGCATCTGTGAAAAACTAGTGGCTGGATTATAGAGTTCTGTGTCTACAAAGGAAAAATATTGGTATTTTTTCCAGTCACAAGAGAAAATATGTAGTTAATAGAGGAACTGTTTTTCTAATAAAGTGTGTTCTTCATATAAATTGTAAAATTTTTGCTTTTTCATAGTGTTTCTCAAAAAGTATTATACTTAAATAACTAGTTGTTTCAATAGCTCAACAAGTTGAACAAATACTGATTAAAACAGTAACCTCTCTCCTGAATTTATGCCTGATTTTTAAAGACTTGTTTTATATATAAATGTTCACACACATATTGTTTTTATAATATGAGAAATAAATAGAATAATATTTAAAGATGTATTTAAGAACTTCCTGGTACCTGCAAAATCCCATGCACAGGAATGAAAGAAGAAAAATTAAATCACTTTTATTTAGACACAAGTTTTATTTAAGCAATCATTCCATCATATTGAAAACATTCACTATAATGAAAAATCCTATTTCATATATTATTGGAAGTATAGTCTTGTAAATAAATGATTCATAGCAGTTCAATTATAAGGATACGAATGTCTACAATAGCTAAATACCTAGAATTCAAAATAAATAAATAAATAAATCTAAGGGTTTTTTTTAAGGGCCACGTAGCTAAACTTTTAGACCATGACTTTACAACATGCTTTCTGTTTGAGTTTAATAATAGGTAATACATTAACCCAGGTTAATGTATAATTTAGAGTATTACTTTAAAATTTAAGAAAATTAATATAAATAATATCTCTGTAAGAAATTTCATAGTCAGATTTATTAATAAAATGCAACTAGTGTGTATCATTATTAAAATGTACAGAAAATGTTCAGACATTTTATAATTCGTTACTACAAAAGAGAAATTTAAATTTTTAAACTATAGTATTTGTAACTGTATTAGTGACATATTTTTTGGATAATATAAATAATTTTATGACTGATTTAAAGTATAATATCATTTCAAATTGTATGAAAATTTATCTCACTCATCTTATTCTACAGCTCTGTTATGATTATTTCTTGCTTTTATTTGCCTGAACAATACAATAAGAAGAGCAATCTCTTCATCTGACAAAAAATATTACTTTTTCATCTTCTGTTTATCTTGGAAGCATTCAATTTCAACAGCTTCATTGCTTTCGGACTTTATTCCATTTTATTGTTCCTCTATCATATGCTTTTTTAGATGCCTATCAAATTCAACTAAAGGTATTATGTAAATTCAAGAAGGAGGTCAATATTTTCATATATTACTAAGAAGCAAAAATATTTATATTTTTAAAATTGACTTTGATCTTTCATTCCAATAACAATAAGAAATTACTTTATTTAGATGTTTCCTTTAAGGCATACCCTATCCATAGAACATTGTTCCAGCATAGTCCTCCTGTCAATTTGAAGCTGCAACTGAGATGCTAACCTTGGGGGGTAAAGCAGAGTGCTTTATCCTGCTGGGATTAAAAGAAATGAAATATTTTTATAAGATCTGGAAAGTCCTAAAGAAAAGTAATGTAACCACCAATGTAGCCACCTTCATCACCAGTCAGACAGAATGGGATGGGGAAACACATCTCCTCATTGGATTGGCCTTATTGCCCTCTGTCATGTTTTTTCATTATCCTAGCAAAGTAGTAGATACCATTACTGAGATTTTTTTTTAAATGATTTTTTTCAAGATTTACAAGAAATAAAGAAAAAAGGGAAGGAAGGAAGGAAGGAAGGAAGGAAGGAAGGAAGGAAGGAAGGAAGGAAGAAAGGGATCAGATTTGGGATTCCTTTAAATGAGGAGGTTTCCAATGACTTTACAAAAATTAGAGTTTCCAAAGTTAATTTTATACAACATTTCAGAATACACTTATTACATAATATGAGCTTCAGCTATACTTTTGGAGTACTTTTCTAGTATGAGTTCTAAAATTACCCAGTAGGCAATCCTCAGTCTAGTTATAAAAATTCTGAGGAAATCTCAACATTGGTGGACTAGCCCCTGCGGTATGATAAGAGCCAATTTTAAAGACATAAATTCTGATATGCTTGTAAGGTAGAGAGACAGTTTCACTGGTTTATAAACATATCCACCTACATAAAATGAAACTGCAAGTTTTCCAACCAGAAATCGCGATATAATTATTCAAATTAGAAAGCTATAATAGTTCCAAAATATTCTTGGTGATGAGAGCAATTCTGGTCAAGGAAATTAAAGGCCTAGTTGTCACATTTACACACGTGATCACGATTTTATGTTTTTATCTTCTGAGGCAATATGAGACAGTCTATTTATTTAAAATCCAGTGATTAAGACAGGTCTGATGCTATCTAAAAAACCAAAACCTAAATCAACAGGCAAACAAAGCAAAGGAGTAGATGCTGCTAGTGACCTGAATAAACAGATTACTATCACAAACACTGAAATTGACTTGAATTCCTATGGACTAAGGCAAAGGAGATCACTTTGGGTTAGGTAGTTTTCATTTCCCCATAAAACAGTGTACAAAATCTGTCTATAGCAACGATCTGTTTCCTAGGGATAATGTCACAAAGGAGATTTCTATGTAAGGCTTTATGTAAAGATCAATAAATCTAGGCAACGTTTTAAATTACAGTATTAAAAACAGATCCAAAGATAACGTTAAGATGATTCTAAGATTAGAAGCAGAGAATACACCACTAAATCATAACCGAGGGAAAGCATTTCTGTGCTATTGGGAGAATGTGGTCCAGGCACACTGCTTTCCGATAACTGACCTAATTTAGAGAGCAGATGGAAAACTCAAACACTGGGGAAAATTCATTGTTTATCTGCTTCGTTAAGCATTTGTGACATAAAGAGTAGGCCTCTTGTTTTTAAAAGGTGCATATGAGAGATTTTTGTTTATTATTTATTTTCCTTTAAATCTACCACTGGGTTTTCCAGTTCGTGAGAAAAATTTTAGAAACTCATGCTGAAAAGGGAAGAAGATTTTACTTTATATTAACATGTTTTAGGGATATGATCATTCAGACTCATAAAAGTTGTAATATATAATTATATTTTATTATAGAAGTGATATATATTGATTGCAGAAATGCCAGAAAATGCAAGCAAACAGAAAAACAAAAAGAAAAATTACACATACCTGCATCACCTAGAGATAACTGGTGTTAGTTTTTTGGTGTGATTTCTTCTTGACCTTTTTATAGTTATACAACTGTTTATTCTAATGAATTTCACCCATGTTGTCTAATGAATTTTAATTCACAGATTGTCATTCAAAGTGTGAGATGAGATGTCTCCTTTGTATTGCCACATCCTAATTTACTCAATGCAATGTTCACATGTTCAGTCTCTTAAAATCATACTGAGTTAACTATCTCACTGTTGACATCTGCTTGTCTCTGATTGCAAGACTGCCTGAGGTCAACTGGATATAAGCATGCCTCCCTTCTGACCAGGGGCCCAGGGGCCCCACGTTCAGTTATAGGTCACTGCAAGGAAGGCAAGGAGTGATAAGAAGACATCTCGAGGCAACGCAAATGGTATTTTGCCCTCCCTCCCAACAACATCCCAGATAACAAAGCTTTTCCTGAATCTTTAAGATATAAAACTGATAACCATAACTGACTTCTCAGCAGCAAGGAATCCAAACGTTTATTGATAGAATGAAAAAAGTGAAATCTATTTAGTCAGCACACATCATGAGAGATGAAATGATAATAATATACAGTGGAAACAATGCATCTAATTTTGCTCTGGTGACACATCTAAGGAAACTGGTAGCATCCATATAGGTCTGGGAGTTCAACGGCACCCTCAGAAACCCCTCCGAGCCACAGAAAATGAGAAGTGGTACGGCAAGACCACCAGTGAGGACCTGGAGCACAGCCAAGGCCCTCGTGCTGAAACTCTGTTCTCTCCCCGTCAGCCCCCAGGTGGGACCGTGCTGAAGACGGATAACAGCAGGCACCCGGACAGCAGCTGTACAGCAGGGCGGCTGCAAGCCCCTGGGGCAGGATAAATGCCTCAAGACATGCAGAAGCACAGTCTACAGCCATGCTGCACAGCTGCCACCACTGGGAAGCAACAGGAGGGGCCGACCTGAGACAAGCAGCAGAGATGGAGTGGCTCGCTCTGCAGAAAAGGGTAGGGCAACCATAAGATTAAAAAGCAGGGGGCAGGCAATAAACTTCTGCAAATGAACCACAAGGTTGCAGGGGAGATGAATAGTTTTTTTTACCGCTGTGAATATTTAGTAATGACTTTCAGCCTCGGTCTCATTATATGAATGAACCAAGATGTCCTATCTGAGAAAAAAAACAAAACGTGAACTTAAACTCCAGCTGATTGTATGGAATTGGTGGGCTGATCATTCACGGTAGGGTCTGTGTGCTTGTGAGCTTTGGCCTTCAGTGGAAGGAGGAGAGAGATTGGTGCTAAGGTACTGGAGAGAGAGAGCAGATGTGGCATTAAGGAGGCATGGTGGCTGTCACAGTGGCTGGTTTGGGGCCTCTGGAACAAGCAGTTTGTGCAGAATAATGAGGAAGGGACTGTAGTCATATGAAGCTGTGAGACTGTGGCCACACGCTGAGAGCCCCCGCCCCCAGTGACCCAGCTCATCACAGAGTGGTCACAGCCTCTGCAGGCCAGTCCACCTGGCAGCTGAGCACCCAGGTCGTTCGTTATCACAGCCACTGCTGGAGGCAGTTCTACGGTTCTGCGTTCTACGTCAGTTCTACAGGGGGCATCAAAGGCAGCTGGAGCAGCAGAACATGAATAAACCTTCTGAAATCCCTCTGCAGACTCTTAGAATGGACTAGGAAGACTTTGAAGGGAGGCTGAGGACCCTGTTGTTGGAGGAAGTGTCATAATTAGGCGTTAATGTGATCATGGTCTCATTTGCACTAGTGAGGCCTGCGGCATTCAAGTTACATGTAAAAATTCATATGCTTGATCTAGGTTACAACTGTTCCGAAAAATTAATTATGCAGAACACATGATAGGGCCCAACCCAGGTCCTCGCACGAAGAAATTAATATTTTTTCAAAGAAGCAATATGCAAGGAACTTCACATGCACCTTTCTTTTGAATCTTTTCAACAAGCCACTTTCCAAACTATTTAAGAATGACCATTAGCATCACTGAAATAAGTTTCAAAGAGGTAATAATCTATCAAACATCACACAATTATAAGGAATAGATTCAGCACAAGAAGAGACTTCCTAGTGCTAAATTTCTCCCACTTGTTTTTTAACATCCAATTATTTTTGTAATTCTCAAACAAACGTGGGAGGGGAGGTGATGATGAAAATCATCAGAATCTGGGTGTGCTCAGTTGGAAAAAGCATCACCAATACATCTGCTATTATCATCATATAAACTACAGAAAGCGCAGCTTGATACAAACACTCTTGGCTGGTGGGGCCCGTGGATGGTGGTCCCATGGCTGGGAGCCCCCACATCTCACCACCCCCACATCTCACCACCCCGACTCACCACAAGGACACACAAATGTAGGAGCTCACTGGGGACACTGCAATGTTCACTTTTATTCCTCTCTGGCTGCTAGGATTGTGGCTCACTTTTATTTTCTTCTTTGTTTTCCCAATTTTCCACAATAAACATGCATCATTTCTAATCATAAAAATCATTATTAATGGTTGAGTTTTTAAGTATAATGCATTATTATAATATGGAAATGATTTTGATTGAGTAGTCAGAGAAGGTAGCAAGTAGAATTATATATAAGTAATTACATAAACATGTCTATAGGAAAAAGAATGAAGGAAAATACGCTAAATCCCATCTCATTTTGATTGCCTTCTGAAAACTGCCCCCAATACCCAAATCTAGGTAATAATAAGCCATCTAAACAACAAAGTTTTCTAGCAGTTATATTCTCTCTTGGAGGTTTTAAATGTGATGTTCAAAAAAAGAAATTTCATTAAAAATACATGAATGAATAAACCACGTATTGTTTAATGGATACAGCAAAAAGAAGAATGAAGAACTACACTTGCCTCCGTGGGGGAGATCACGATCACCTGTCTGTTTACAAACCTGCCTGAACGCTTTGTGCTACCTACCAGGTTCTTTTCCCAGATTTGGATAAATCAGTGGTTGAAAACAGGACACATGATTGAAAATCACTCTGAGAGTGAGTCACTATCCTGATGTCAATGTGTTCAATTCTCCCAGTGTCCCAATGTGTGCATGTGGAACACAGTGGAGAAGTTGGAGTCCAGACCCTGTGTATAACTGTTCAAAAGTGTCACACTGAAAACACTGGAGAAAATCTCTTATTAGCACTCCAGGGACAACATTCATTATAATTTATAATTATTCATTATAGTAATTTATAATATTGAGCAAAATTTGAGTTAAAATAATTTCCACAGGGCTTCTTTGTTTGTTTTGCTTGTCTTTGTTTTGCTTCTCTCAGGAAAAAATCTCATGATGACTAATTTTATTTGTTAACTTTGCTAGCCACAGTTCCCAGATATTTGGTCAAACACGAGTCTAGGCATTTCTGCGAAGGTATTCTTAGAGGAGCTTACCACTTAAATCAGTATACTTTGAATAGAGCAGATTACTCTCCATCATGTGGTGGACCTCGCCCAATCAGTTGAAGACCTTAAGAGAAAACAGACTGACTTTCCCTGAGGAAGAGGAATTCTGCCTCCAGGCTGACTTCCGACCTGAGCTACAACATCAACTCTTCCCTGCATCTCCAGCGTGGTGGCCTGCTCTGCAGATTGTGAGCTTGCCAGCCCCAAAACTGCATCGGTCAACTCCTTAAAATAAATTTCCCTCACTTTATCTATTTCCAGACAGATAGATAGAGCACTGTGTATTTACCTTTATATATGTGTGTGTATGTAAATATATACACACACACATCATATTAGTTCTGATTCTCTTGAGAACCCTAATGCACCACCCCCACCCCTCCAAAAAGGGCAAGTGACATTGGGGACTTGATGATGAAAAGCTCTTCCACCACTGTACACAGGCTGCTGCGCCTGCTTTAGCCCTTGCATGCTGCATAGGAAACAGTTACAGAAAGCCTGAGGGAGTCAATGAGGGGAGGCCAGGGTTTCTGGCAACGATTAGACAAACCTTAATGAATGACAGAAAGTACCAGAATTTAAAGTGATATTACCAAACTTAGAATAAGATTTCAATTTCTTTTATAAAAGCTAATTGGACTAAATCATTTAAAAGTACTAATGGCTTAGAGCATTAGTGATCTTATAAGCCATACAAATATAGGTACTCTTGTGATTCAACCCCTTTCACTGATGCCATGTATTAGAATACTCTTGAAATTGATATTTGTATTACTTTCCTAAATTATAATCAATATTTAGTTATAGTCTATCCTTGTAGGGAATTCACTATCTTGAACTATAGGGGGGGGGTGTGTATATATATATATATATATATATATATATATATAGACATATATAAACGCTTCCTGTATTATTTCCTTATTGTGAATATTACTCATACAGTGAAAGCATTATTCCAACTATGAAGAAAGAAAAAGCAGACTCTTTTACTCATTGCTTCCCTATCTTGATTTTAATATATGCTTTGCTTTTACCCAAGATTATTCATATTGGCATGTCCTCTAAACCAGAGAGGTCAATAAATGAAAGACAGAAACATTGTAATAATGGGTTACAATCACTAGGTATGAATATCAGGAGGAAGAGAGAGTATTCAAATCTGAGCCAACAGCTTTCCTATAAAAAAGGAAAATGGGTTACAGTTCTATCAGTTTTAGGGTTCCAAGAAAGAAAATACGTTATTTTGAGACTCATTTCTGAAGGATTTGCCTCTCTCCCTGGACGCCTCACCCTACCTCACTTCATAAGTCACATGCTGTCTAGACCAGATTCAAGGTTCACTCTGAAAAGATTACATTCACAGGGTCACTGGGAGTGAAGGTGGGGGCAGGAGCTTTCAGACTGGAGAATGGAGCTTTGATTTATATCAGGTTGCAAATTTAGGTTCTAACCAGGACTTTTCTACCATTCCAATCTGAAAAGCAAAAGCGACAACAAAAGAAAAACAACCCGCAATGCAATTTAAATGAGTACAATAAATTAGTATAAGGGCAGTGCAATTTACCTAAATAGTATTTATATGGTTCCAGAATAATTACTATACTTTACAGCCACTGCATAGTACTATTATAAATCCTATCACAAGATGATCCTGAATTTTCCTAGTGTTGCAAACTTATTCATATCAAAACGTCATTTACAATTTATTAAAGAAAAGTACAAGATATATAGTTCTATGCTAACCAAGATTAAAAGTTAAACCATAATGAAAACAAATAATATTGACATATTTATGGTTATATTTATTTCATTGTTTATATTTTACTTCAAACAAGGGGTTTTAGTATTCATTTGCTCCCATACCTTTCATATACATCTTCATTTAATTCAAAGGTCAAATGCCAGTGGTGTGGATCAAAGCTTTATAATATAATAAACAAGAGTGGAAAGAAATCAAATGTCATTTGGCTTTTTCACTATGGTGATCATGGCAGTAGAAAGAATAAACTAAACAGAATTTTATATACTGGTTGGCAGAGGAGGTTTTCATTGTTATGAAGTAGGCATGCATGAGAACAAGGACAAGTAGAGTTCATAAAATGTCACTTCACAATGAAATATCTGCTCACTCGTTTCCTGTAAGTTTGGCTTCATGAGCTTTCAAATTGAAAATATGGATAATATAACAAAGTGGAATTCAGAAACTGTAAAAAATGCAAATAGATGAATTCCTCTGAATGCTCAGGAATACAGCTTTGGCTTAGAGCACACCACTGTACACCAAGCAAATGGATCACCAAGAGTGACAATTTCTCCCGTGTGACTTCTGCCGGCATGAGCTACCACTCTTATACAGTTTTCATTCATTTATTTTCATGAAATCCAAACTCTAAAATCGCAAGAAGGACTTTATTCTTTTTCAGAAGACTCAAACTGGACATGTACCATATGAAACTTAGATAAAAATTGAAAAAAAAAACCACAGTGAATAGTCTGGATGTCTCAATATTGTTAGACTATGAATGGGAAATATAAAAACAAAAGCAATCCTGCTCAAAGAAAAAAAAAAGTGACCAAAACTAGACAATGATGAATCAAACAATAAACACAACCTCTACAAAGCACAACTTTATAGCCACACAGACTTCCAGTCTTTCTCCAATGTTTCCCATTCTTTCTGACATTAAATTTTTGTTCATGCATGCAATGCCTTCTTGCTATTTGCAATATTCCTACTCAACATTCAAGACTCAGTCAAAATGCAATCTATTTGGTGAAGACTCCTGACTCCTCCAGAAATAGTCACTTCCTTGACGATGCTACCACAGCATATTGGACAGCCTCAATTTGTACTACTTATGCTGCATTGCAATTTTTGAAGTCTTTGTTCTTTGATCACCTCTATAATAAGGACTGTGATCTATTCTTGATATCATCAGCATTGTAGAGAAAGCCTAATATTTAGCTAAACCTCAATGAATGACAAAGGGAGGGAGGGAAAAATATCGGGTTGGAGGATCAGAACCCTAATTTGCCGTGATGATAAGCCAAACTCAACTTCCCTAGGGATTGCCCGTGAAAAGGAATTGATAGTGTCTGAGAAGAGGAGGATACTAAGAGAATACAATTACTTCTTATAAGTTATCATGACCTAAAAGTTGTTCATACTTATTTAATTATAATAAAACCTGAATTCATTTCTAGGATTTGCCTGACTCTAGAGCCTTCAAATTATTAAGAATAGGTGGCAATTTCCAGGGCAAGTAGTAATATGTGGCTTCAAAGGATTTATTTTTTTGACCAATAAGAGTAAACAAGGGTTTATCTTCTAATATAAAGACAAAATATATTGGCAGCCCCTTACTCTCAGTTTATACACACAGACACACACCAACACAGCTTCAGCTGTCCTTCGACACTTTTCTCTTCAAAGATGACCAAAATTTAGAGGATAGACGTGGTAGAATAAAAGTAAAGGAGCTGTTCAAGATCATTCATTGTGTCAAAATTCACTAAATGTTTACTTTGTATCAAGCAATGAAAAGTCATTGTAACACTTCCATCAGCTCTGCCTCTGAGGTGCACCTGGTCTAGCAGAGAGACAGGCTTATGACAAGTTAACACCGCAGTATGACAGATGCTATGGCTGAAGTCCATACACAGGGCACAATGAGGAAGGATCCATTCTCTTGGGAAGTCAGGAAAGGCATCTCAAAAGAGGTGTCTGTTAGTCAAGATTGAAAAGTAGGTTATTGGAGCAGCTAGGGAGAGTGAAAGGGAGAGGGCCTTCTCTGCACAGAGGGCAAATGAGCAAAGGTACAGCAGAGTCAATGACCCACATGGGTCTTGCCAGCACTGAGAGTCCACTGGAGATAAACAGGGATTGTCAGCAAGACAATCATGGCCTAAAGCAGTAAGGTACACTTTAATTTAAGCAAAAAAATAATTCAAGAATATTTGCATTATATAAAGATTATTTTGGCACTAAGGGGATTGGTGAGGGTAGAAAACTGGAGTTGGGAAGAAAACTTTTGAATCTTTTACAATAGATGAAGGCTAGTGATGGAGTAAACTAATGCAGTGGCACCGTGAGATTGAGGAGGAAAGGACAGATTTAACAAAGGTGTAGGAGTTAGTATTGAATATGAGATGGGGGATGTAACAGGAAGTTAAGAATCAGGATCCTTAGTCAACAGGACAATTTCCACATTGCTGGTTTGGAAGGGAGTATGAATAGTGCGCTGGTCCACATAGATGGATAACACGGGGGGAGGGAAGGGTCTGGAAATAAGGTAATAAGTTTCATTTTTAATAGCCTGAGTTTATGTTGCTTATGGGGCATCCAGTTGGAGATGCCTGGTGGACTGTCAAAATTTCTACATATAACACTAAGAAGGGCAGTGTGACTTGGCAATAATGAACACTGGAATTGCCAGCCTCTAGGAGAGGCAGGAGTCAGTGAAATTGCCCAAGAACAGAATATCGAGAAAGAAGAAAAGAAGGAGGTCACATGCCCAGCCTCAGGGACAGGGTATGTAGAGGTGAGCAAAGTACTTACAGGCAGGGAGATGAAGACACTACAAGACCTGCATTTATTAAAAGAATAAACTCAACATCTGCCAAGCTCTAAGTGTAGTGGAATGATTTTGGAAGTCTCTTGTTGCTACAGAGATACTTCAAATATGTGATTTTTTTTTTTCCTTTCCCTTAAAAGCATTTTGGCAAAGAGGGAAGGCTGCCAATATGGAAATAGTCAAATTAAAAACAATTAATGAAATATAATGATCATGAAGACATTTTGAACAAAATGAAATGCACTGTACAAATGTATCTAAAGTGATGCTATTTAAGTTTCAGTATTTGGACGTGATAGAAAAAGAACCCTAATGCTGATTGAGAGAAATATAATTTCAGCACCGGGAGTAGCCCAAGCTTTCCTCTCACTCAGCAGTCTGGGAGCTATAAAAAGTACTATGCCAAATCAGTGGAAGTGAATGTCTTTTTTAAAAATAAAAACTGCTGGGTTTTTTTTTCAAATCAAATATTTTATATGCACTATGATGAAAAGAAATTGCAATAACTTTTTATGAAGCTAAGCATTTCTTTGTAATGAATGTAGTACTTTTCTAATATGTTTTCTTTTAAGAGTCACGCTCTACCTATCAAGTGTCTGTCAAAGGTGGACATTTTTATATCGGATATAAAATTTATTTCTGTTTCTACAGTATATCAGTAACCCATATAATAGTCAATGATTCATACATATTCTTAAATATGAATCAACTGAATTTTGACATTTTATGAAGACATTTTGTGTTCTGTAAGGGTAGACAGTAAATTGGGAAGTTATATCCCTAAAGTACTAATGACTTAATTTATCATTCTAATTTTTCCACAATGAAACCTAATATTTCAGTCTTACAATTCTTGAATGAAGTAGTTCTCAACCCAGGATACATATCAAAACTATCTTGTAGACCTTTAAAATTACAGGTATTCAGGCTTACCTAAACTTACTGAAGCCAGATGTGTATGCCTATGCCCCCAAAATTCCAGGACATGACATCGTCCCAGCCCATTCTGAACTCCTATAATGTCTGTCTATTGCTAATTACCTTTCATAGGCAAGGGTATAATTTCCCCACTAAAGACTTTAACAGGAATGTTGCTTATTTTTTAAATCCCTTATTGCCTGTGTCATAGACATCAGGCTCAACAGGCATATATATCATATATATGTACAGATAGATATAGATATAGATACATAGACTGATATGATTTTTCAAAGAGTTATTGAAACTAAATTAAGCTATATAATTATGCAGTACCAGAGTGTTACTTTTGGAGGAAGTTCATATAATATCCTAAAATGTTGACAAGCATATTCAAATTGTTTAATGCTTTCATCTATTTTTGATGATTCGGTGCAATAAGAAAACTTGCAGATGTATGAAAAAGATTTTTTAAATAGTTGTTATGTGTGCTGAAGTAAATGTGTTATTAGCAGGAGGCCTAATTTACATTCTAGATCAGAGAAAGCTGGTAGTAGAACTTTCATATGCTCATGAGATTCAACTCTTAGATCTGTATATTTCCCTTAATCCTATATGAACTTTATGAACATCCAAAAAAAACTCTTTTATGTTTGTGAGAACCAGTTGCCCTAAATGTAAATGGTTTCCAAGGTAAAGTTACTAAAGAACGTGATAGAATATTTGTAAGAATTTGTCTCATGCATAAAATATTATAACATGGTAGTGCTTTAGAAATAGGATACCATGTGGAAAAAAAAAAAAGGTAGCCTTTGCTTTTTAATAGAGTTTTCCTTTTATCTTAAGATATTTTTTCCTTCATCCTCAAGAGCAACAATTGACACTGATTACTTAGCAACAGTATAAAGCCTGGCCTGGTCAAGCTGTGATAATGGAACCATCAATGAAGTTATAATGTCCTTGAGTCATGAGGATAGTGTTTGCAAATGTAACTATTAATATGATCCAAGCTAAATCCTCTTGCGAGTCTGGAAGGGTTAAGAGCAACTGAATAGAGCTCTTTACTACAGTAAGTCACGAGGTGAAGAAAAAGGAGGATGAGGTTATGAGCAAGACATGATCTTTAAAAAATTCTACATATTGTTAACATGCAAAACCTATCACTTTTTTGTTTTAATCCCCAGATGGACACTTATGATATGCAAATTTTAATGACACTTCAAATATACACACACAAACACATGCACACAAATGTACATGTAAGTTCCTCACAGTTTCTCAAATATTGAAGAGAAAGTTTATTTTTTTCTATCTTCAACCATGTTGGATATTGTAGTTTTTTTTCATTTTTGTCAGTCTGTTAAACAATGACTTGCATTACCTTGATCATTAGTATGACGTATTTAAAAAAATTTTTCACCATTATTCAGTATTACCTGATGCTAGCTATGGCCCATTTTCTATTGGATTGTTTAACTTTTTCCTATGTATTTATATCAGCTATTTGCATATTAGACCCATTAACTTTATCTGTTATTTATAATGCAAACAGTTTGTTTCAGTTATATTTTTAACTTTAATTTTTCTTGTAGTTACTGTTATGGTTTGCATGTGTTCCCCCAAAAAAGCATGTGTTGAAAACTTAATCCCTAATCCTACAGTATTTGGAGGTAGGACCTAATGAGAGGTGATTAGGCCATATGGGCAGAGTGAATGGATTAATGCCATTATGGCAGGAGTCGGTTTCTTATAAAAGGACAAGTTTGGCCTTTTTTTCTCTCTCTTGTCCTCTCTTTGCCCTTCTGCCATGGGATAACACAGCAAGAAGGTCCTCACAATGAGATTGGCCCCTCAATGTTGGACTCTCCAGTCTGCAGAACTGTGAGCCAATAAATTTCTAATCATTATAAATTACCCAGTCTGTGGTATTCTGTTATAGCAGCACAAAACTAAGCCAGTTACTTTTTTTTTTAATTTTCAAGTTTCAAATTAGGTTTTGTTTTGTGCTTAAGGAGGACTTCCCTACTCAAGGAATATGAACATCATATCCTATATTTTCTTCTAATACTTTTATAGCATTATTTTTGAGGCGAGTTTTATATTTAAAGTTAGGTCTTTAATCCATCTGGAATTTATTTTTATATATAGTTTTAAATAGGAATATAAACATTTTTATCCACATGGAAATGTGACCATAAAACACCTTTGAGGTATTCCACTATAAACACGTTTATGGGTATGATAAATCATATCCTATATAATGGTTTTTTAGGCAGGAAATAATGAAGAGTGTTCTTTATTTCAAGAATATTGTGTAAAGTATATAAAAAAAGAGAACATGAATTTAATGTTACTGGGTAAACTCTCTTCTTCAAAAATAATTTCTAGAATATTTGTCACTTAAGTGTTCAGATATAATCACATGCTCTTTTTAAACACAAACACATACCCAGAAGCTTTTAAAATCACGTATGAATAGATTCTTGGATTATTTGCAATTTGACATTGTCTAAAACTCTTTCTCCCATTTATAAAGACAATCAAGTTGACAATATGGGATTTGTTTCTAGTTCTTAGTTTGGAATTTAAGATCTCTTCAGGATTTCACCTTTGATACTGCTTCCCGAGACTTCCTGCTTTCAGCATTACAATGTAATTCACGAATGATTCACTTTTGCATACTGTGAGTGCTAAAGGTAAGCATTTTGCACACATATAAATAATGTGATATATAAGGAGCAAAAATTATAAATCTTCAATTCTCAGGTTTCTCAACTGATATTTAAAGATCCTAATGCTAACTCACAAGTCAAGGTGAAAATTAAATGAGAGGACATAGGAAAAAGCCCAGCATAGGGTCCAGTACATAGAAGTCAGACAATAAATATTAATGCCTTTTCTTTTCCATTCCTTGAAAACATATACATTACTCATAGGCTAGAGGTATTCCTTAGCTCTAGCTCAACAAAAGGTAAACTAAAAAAGTATTCTTAATAACTGAAAAGAATGTAGAAATGAATTTTTAAGTAGGAAATTATTTTTTAAATGTCTTAAGGATGGTATCAGACAATAATGATACATACGACAGAATAGCAGATATTAAAGCACTGGGGTTACGGAATCGTGATTTCAAATTCAACCGCCTAATAACTGCAGGTACTTGAAAAAATTATTTAACTTATCTAAGCTTTAGTTGTTTTTTATTCCACATATAAAGTGGGAATAACAAGAGCATTAATCTCACAGAAGTGATGTACAGATTAAATGAAATAGTGTCTATAAAACAATTATCCCAATGTTTGACACATCATAAGCTATCAATACATGTAAAGGATTATGGTTTCAAATTGGCCAAATATGTTTTCATATGTAACCAAGAGTAGATTTCTAAGATATTATGGAAAGACTGTTCTGGAAGAAATGTGATATGAAAGACAATATAGATAAGTTACTGGACTGTGCAAAGCTGCTTTAGTATAATATAGGGAAATATTTACCCACAATGTCTGGCTCCCCAAAGTTCCTTTCTCAAGTAAGGATCTCATCATTTCTTGCTTTAACTATGGCCTCTTAGCTGTGCCCATTAAATAATATTGCAGTGGACTGAATGCTTGTCCCCCCAAATTCATATGTTGAAGCCCTAATTTCCAGTGTCATGGTATTTAGAGGTGGGGCCTTTGGGATGTAATTAGGTTTAAATGAGGTCATGAAGGCATGACCCTTGTGCTGGGATTAGTGCCCTTTAAGAAGAAGAAGATGAAGAAGAAGAAGAAAGAGAGGTCTCTTGCCATGAGCACATATCAAGGAGAGACCAAGTGAGGATACAGTAAGAAGGCAGCTATCTGCAAAACAGGAAGAGCGGCCTCATCAGAAATTGACCATGCCATTACCCTCATCTAGACTTCCCAGCCTCCAGAACTGTGAGAAATAAATGTCTTTCATTTAGGGAACCCAGTCTATGGTATTTGCTATGGCAGCCCAAGCAGAATAAGACAGAAATTGGTATAAGAAGTAGGATCTTACTATAACAAATACTGAAAAATGTTGATGCACCTTTGGAACTGGGTAATGAATTGAGGTTAGAAGCATTTTGAGGTATATGCTAAAGAAAGTCAAGGTTGCCATGAAGGAACTATTAAAGCTGATTCTGGTAAGGGCTCAGAAAGGAAAGAGGAGGCTGGCATGGTGGCTCACACCTGTAATCCTAGTACTCCGAGAGGCTGAGGCAGGAGGATCATTTGAGGTCAGGAGTTCAAGACCAGCCTGAGCAAGAGCGAGACCCCGTCTCTACTAAAAATAGAAAAAATTAGCTGTGTGGTGTTGCACACCTGCAGTCCCAGCTACTTGGGAGGCTGAGGCAGGAGGATGGCTTGAGCCCAGGAGTTTGAGGTTGCTGTGAGCTAAACTAATGCCACAGCACTCTAACCTGGGCAACAGAAAAAGACTCTGTCTCAAAAAAAAAAAAAAAAAAGAAAGAAAGAAAAAAAGAAAAAAAAGAGAGAAAGAAAGAAAGGAAAGAGGAAGGCCATAGAAAACCTTCTATCTTCTTAGGAAATACATAGTAATCATGAATAGAATGTTGGTAGACATGTGCATGGCAAAGGCCATTCTGATGAGGTCTCAGATGAAATGAGGAACATGTTATTGGACAATGGAGAAAAGGTGACCCTTATTATAAAGAGGCAAAGACCTTGGCTAAATTGTCTTTATGTTCTAGTGTTTTGTAGAAAGTAGAACTTGAGAGTGATGAAATTGTATATTTTAAGGAGATTTCTAAGCAAAGAGTTGAAGGGGTGGCTTGGTTCCTCATGACTGCTCATAGCAAAATTCAAGAAGAGAGAAATGTATTGAAGAAGAAATTGTTAAGCAAAAAGGAGCCAGAACTTAAAGGTTTGAAAAACTTTCAGCCTATCTATATTGCAAAAAATGAGAATGTATGCTCACAAGAGAACACTAAGCATATGGCCTAATAAGCCACCCTGGTGGTAACACAGCCAGTTAGAACTGAAGAGGATTAACATGGAATGGAATGAAGGAAAGCTATCAGAATTCATAGATTCTTAGGACAGTACAATAAAAATATTCAGCTTCAATCTTACACTATTCTTCAAGAAAAGGGAAGAATGGTCCCAAAGGCGATTCAGAGATCATCAGGGCTACCACCTCAGTTTCAACAGACCCGACAGCCTCTGGCCAAAGCCATGGAGCAGGGCTTCCTGTAGCCATGGGGTTTGATCCCTGCCCAGCAGAACCATGGTGTCGCCAGGGCCCCCACAGAGAGCCACCGTGTGATAGGGTAGCTCCCTAAGCTGTGGAGGTGATGTGGCCACTCCAGTGGGCCTGGAGGGCAGAGTATTGAATCAAAGATGATTATTCTTGATCCTTAAGATCTCATGGAAGTTGTCTTAAGTTTTGGACTCGCTTAGGACCCATCATTTCTTTCTTCCTTTTGATTTCTCCTTTTGGAATGAGAATGTCTGCCTGTCTCACCATTGTATTTTGAAAACGCATAACTTACTAGTTTCACAGGTTTACAGCTGGAGAGGAACTCTGCCTTAGGAAGAATTGTACCTTGAGTCTCAACCATATCTAATTTAGATGATATTTAGAAGAGACTCTGGATTTAGACTTTAGAGTGGATGCTGGAATGAGTTAAAACCTTTGGGATTGTTGGGATGCAATTGATGTATTTTGCATATCAGGACAGAATTTTGTGGGGCCAGGAAAAGAATGCTTCAGATTCAATGTTTGTGTTTCTCCCCCTCAAATTCATATGTTGAAGATGTAAACCTCAATGTGATGGTATTTGAGGGCCGGGCCTTTGGGAGGTGATTAGGTTTAGATGAGGTCCTGAGGGCAGAGCCACCATTATGGGATTACTGCCCTTACAAGAAGAGGTAGACACCAGATCCAAAACTCTCTCTGCCATGTGAGGGCAAACCTACAAAGCAGCCCTCTCCAGACATCAGATCTGCTGGCACCTTGATCTTGGACTTTCTCACCTCCAAAACTGTGAGAAATAAATGTCTGTTGTTTAAATTCACCCAGTCTGTGGTATTTTGTTATAGCAGCTCAAGATGACTGAGACAAATAACTAACATTTAATAGTACTTATTGTATATCGGTCACTCTTCTAAGTGTTTTAATTTGCTTATCTTCCCACGTTTTCCCAAATTTTCCCAATATTTCTGGTTTACTGATGGCATCCTTCCAGATTTCCAAAGATACAGTAGATTTATGGTATGTGTGTGATTTCAATAGTATCTTAGCAGGAGGGAAAAGAGAGAAACTTGATGGCTTCCCTTAGCCATCTTGAGAAGGAAGCAAAACACCCAAGGGCTTTTTCTAAAACACAAAACTGATCATGTCACTTGTCTACTGTGCCCATGACAAAGTCTAGTCTCCCAGTTTATGACATGGGTCCAACACTTCCCCAGCCTCTCCTCTCCTCCTAAGTTCTTTGCAGACCCCCAAACTAGCCAGGCTGTTTCACCCTCTTTGCCTTGAAATGTGCTGTTCTTGCTCATCTGCAGTGCTCTGCTCTTTTCTGTCCACCTGGTAGTCATATTCTCATACTGCCAGGCTTGCCCATGAAATATGTTTACGAAGTATGTTATGCAGTATACAGTTAGGCAGCATGTTTATGAAGTCTCCTCTAACTGCTCCCAGCCAAAGTGAGTGACAGTGTCTTGTGAAGTCTGTACCTTGTGCATTCCTCTATTGTTTTACTCACTACTCTCCACTGAAATGACTGGTTTACTTGCATCTCTCATTCATTAGTTATTGAAGTTACTCAGGAAAAGGGCCATATTTTTACATCTCTAGCATTTGACAGAATATCCCTATAGCATGCATTCTCAAGGAGTTGAACATCGCCTTCAAGGTGCCAAGACTTATTTCATGAGAAGGGGCTGAAAAAATCTTAGTTCTTACAATGATTTGTGGCCCTCCAAAAGGTTAGAATGCAAAACAGATATATAGTATATCTGAGGTATTAAAATTTAGTGGGAAGAGAGCAATAAGAAGAAAGAAAAAGTCTGCAAAGTCTCCTTAGGTGAAGTGATAATGAGAAAAAGTTTGAGAAACATTGTCTTGAAATAAGCACTTAATCAAGGTTTATTTTTAGTTTTCAGTAAACATTTTTGAAAGAGAAGGAAGGAATGAGTTAATTCCTTCCTTATACAGTATATCTGAACGAGTTAATTCAAACTCTTGTTCTGACACTTATTATTTGGGCAACTGCATAAGTCACTTAACTCTTTTTGATCTAATATTTATCATACAAGGCTGGTGAAAGATTAAAGCACATAAAATATATGAAAACATTTTGCAAACTCAAAAGTATGTAAACAGGATACTCTTCCACACTTCAAGACTATACACTGCAAGAATGCCTTTCCTCACCTTCTTTACTCAGCAAACTCCCATTTATCCCTTAAGACAGAACTTTAGGATTTTGTGAAGGATTTCCTGACCTCTTAAGTAAAAACTGCTGTAGTCTAATAACATCATTATAGGTCTGTGCTCCTTACCTAGAGAATGAGATTTTGGGGCTCAGAGTTCATGTCTTGTTCATAGTAGGCACTAAAACAATAACCAAATGAATTATAAAAGCTGAGGTCAAGCACTTTCACATCTGTGATAAATAACCTCCCCAATCCTCCTGTCATTGCTATATGGAGTGACAACAAAGAACCTGCCACCTACATATCCAGAATTCTGAGCTTATTCAGATCTTAGCCAATTTGGAAAATCAAAAGCATATACTTGAAGGAAACCTGCCTTTGGTGGACATATGGTACCCTAGATGCATGCCACAGGTCTTACAATAATCTTTTCAATCAAATGTTCCAATACTGTCAGTATTAGCATTATTTTCCAGTAAACCGGATGATGACAAATGAGACATGGCTCCTCCAACATTTAAATAAAATATACTATATTGAGTGATTAACTAGATGAAGCCTGTGGACACCTAGCTGAATGTGAGATTACCAGAGGAAATGGAGGGTTCTTCAATATTTTTATTCATAAACAGCGTTTTTATCATTGGATGTATGTAGCCTTTGTCTCATGTAGAGATGCAAAAGTTTCAGAATATGTTTTTTGGATACAGAAACTTCTGGGAAGCCCTTAGGCATGAGATCATACATGACTGTGATCAAATCAGAGGCCAGCAGGAAATCCCCTTAGGCGCTTAGCACAAAGGACTCTGGAGAGCTTTCTCTAAAAACCTCCTTTGTAGCAATGCCACATCATATTCTGCCAAGGGCATGGTCTGCCTGGTGGTTTTACTGATTTACTGGCCAACACTGACACCATTATGAAAATAGAAAACTGTAGCAATAATTGTAACTGCCATGGAGGTTTCCCTGAAGACCATCTTTATCCTGCCATGAGATGATGGGCTTCTAGTGGATAATTCTTCAGATCATGTGTGTCACGGCTCGCTGACTCTGTTAGTACTAGAACCAGTATTACGGACTACTTATAGCTTTTATATTTTCAACAATAAAAATTATATGTAGTATCCTGGTTCACATAAATAAACCTAGGCTTATAATGAACTCAGGCCAGGACTAAAATAGCATCACCTTGAGCAGAAAAATTTATAATATATTCTCAACATGTGACTTACCCTTTAGGAGCCACACGTAGGTTCACTTGAATCAGCTGCATCTGCTGTCATTCATTATGGATGGAGGAAGGAGTGTGAAATGAACAGTTGATAAACTAAAAGTTATAAAAGATTATAGACAGAAAACATTTCTGCAAGGCTGTGATGTCTCACTGAATAAATGGAGAATTTTTAACTACATAAAGGAACTTTTTCCAAAACCCATGGTGCAAAAGTCAGCATGAATGAAAAAGATTTAACTTGCTTTCAGGATTATGAATCGGATTCTATAAAAATCCACTACCTAGGGAACAATTTAAGTGTCTATGAGAGGTAGGTAGAGATCATGTGGCTCTCAATAGCATGCTTATGTCTTTAATTCTGTACATTCTCACATCTTTTTTAAAAACTCTGCACACAAATCATCCTCAAAATATCACTTTATATTGTACTTTGAAACTGGGATATTCACCCTTTCCCTTGGATACATATTGGTAAACAGAATACACAAAACCCCACAAAATCAATATTGAGTATCTTTTGGAGTGAACAATCTTACTTTGGGAAGTGGTGAATGTGGATACTATTTTAATATTAAAATATATAATAATGTAGGAATATAAAATGTACATGAATTTTTAAGGTTAAACAACAAACTTCAAAGAAATGTCATGCTTGAGGTCATTCCAAATATTCTGAACAAAATATATACATGTGTGCATATATACATACATACACACACATATGCCTACACATGTATATATACATACACATACACAAAAACTTATAGACATGGTATATATTATGTGAAACATCCTATAAATTTTATAATCGAAAAGATAGGAGAAAGGTTTACTGAACAGATACTGTATTATGAACTTGTGCTGGACATTTTAAAGACATTATCTCAGATAATCACACCAACAAATTTGAAAATTAATATTAAACTGCTTTTAGAGAAGAGACACGTGAGATTTAATAATATTAAATAACTTGCCTGACACCACATGACTAAAAATTGTGAGTTTGATTTCAAATCTAGAATTGTGAGACTCTAAAACAAATCCTGGGCTCTTTCCACCCACATTTTGGCATTAGGACTCCTAATACCTAAATTCTGTTAACCACTCTCTGACCTTGTTTTCTCTTGCTACACTGCAGTGACAAAGAAGAAAAGTTGTTTGGTAACCATCACTTATAGAACAGCTGTTATATGTAGCACTACTGTTTATTTGTGTTATAATAGTTAGCATGATTGACTAAAATAAGCCCTTGAATTAAGTGAGATATTAAAAAGAGATATTAAAGTGAGATATTAAAAACTTCTGAATTATGCACAGAAAAGCATAGAACCCTAATAATGTGATTTTGGTTTTCTATAAAGATGATATCCTTACATCTTATCCTTATATCCTTATATCTTATATAAGATCGTGAAGTCTGTACATAGTCATATTTCACTTGTATCACATCTAAAAAAGAAACAACAATCCTCATCATGTCAATATTAGAGTTATTCCACTGTTGAATAAAATTAACAAAGGAAATTCTTCAAATATTGAAAATCTGGGGAAAGCTAAATATATTAAATACAAAACACTAAAAATCCTTACTGTGGGTACCTGGAAGACAAGACAGAATATTCTGATGGGTGTGATGTCTGTTTATATTTCCTTTCTCATCATTTCTGCCTTTTTCCCCCTTTGAAATCAAACACATAGGCAAATATTCACAATACCCTAACAGATATGTGAGTTTGGGGAATATTTTCCAGCAATCATCTATAAGCTAATAACTGTCAAAGGACAGAGATGATATCAAAAATAAGGTCAACATTTAGAATTGGAAACAAAAATAATCTATACTGATAAGAAATTCCTCTTCCAGATAATCCAATATTTAAAAAATAACAACAACTCCTTTCACCTTGGTGGCTTTCCTGCAGATAAACAGAAGCCATAACACAGAACTCCTGTTTTGATAACCTTGATCTCTTGAGTCCACTGTCATTTCAAATTCTGGGTCTAGAAAGACATATTTATTCTCCCTGAAGCTTTCCATAAAGCACGAGGAAATCTTAGAAGACATAATAGCTCTGATGGATCACAAAGTTATACTGTAAAACTACATGAAGTTTTCATAATGATCTCTGTGTACAGCTGACCAGTATGTGAAAGGCCCTTGGGATATTTGACAAATATCTTATGGATATAATAGGGAGAGCTCTTGAGGTTTTTATTTCCTTAATGTACACATATCCTGAGGCCAAATGAATACCTTTATTAGAGGCCATTTCTCAAAGAAGAGATAATGATCACAAGGGAAAAAATAAAACCTACATATTATGAAATATTTCTCATATATGTTTGATTTTAATTAGAGGCATTTCTGGGTGTGCCAGGCAGTTTATTGACTCATTTTACATAAAATTACGTATTTATATATACATATATATATCCAAATAAAATTAAAGTTATTTTAATTCTTTCTATTGACTATAGGTATTTGAAACATCATTGAACTGTGATTCAGGAAAACTGTGTGCTCATTGTGGTACGAAATTTATCAGGCTTTGGGACTTCGGCATATCATTTATTGCCATAGTATCTCTGTTTTTTAAAAAATATATATAAATAATTACAAATCTATTTATTTCAAAAGGTTTTAGGAAGATAAAAGAAATATATATTAAAAGAAGAATTGAGAGAGCTATGCGAAAGCAATGTAGCATTGCTATTATTATTAAATAGTATTTTTCTTTTTAAGATATATTTATCAGTAATATATACCTAAAATGATAAAATAATATATGTTATACAAACTATGACACAAATAAATAAACATAGAGCAATAATTGTTATAAGCTTTGTGTTGGAATAGTGCTGGTAGAGGTTACTTGGATCAAAATATATAATTAATAACATATATACTAAGTCTGTTTTTAATAGGGTATGGTAACATGTACCTATTTTTGAAAAATTTTTTTTCATGAAACCATGATAAAATAGTATTATCTACAAAATATTGCTCTATAAAGATAAAAATATAAATTATATAAGGTCTTAATATATAAATACACTTATATGACTTTTAGTGGCTGAATTTGCTGAGTCTATTATTGTGAAACAGAAATACAGAGTGAACTATGATTTAAAAACTAACTCAATTTGATAATATAAAAACATAGTAGAATTATTTACAGTTGTTTCCCCATCAGATTAAGTTAAAATAATTTTATTACCTGAATAACTACTCTGAAAGTTTTGCTCTTTTAGAATCAACATATGAAAGGGTATAGTAATTCTGTCCCTGAATAAGAAAGATTACAAGGATGACACCTAAGCCTCAAAAACCCAGAGATTATAAAATAAATTAGTTCTTGGCAAGAAAGTATCTACCATCAATTTGGATCTGAAGTCAGAACCAATAATTAAAATAAACTTCACACATTAAATCTTGATGGTTTCATAGATTACAAAAGAGAAGAAAAATTTGAGTCCTAAGCAAAGGCTTGAGAAATGAGTGTCTAGATCAAGGCTTAATTGCAGAAAATTTCAATCTTTCTCTCTCTCTCTCTTCCTTTTTCTCTCTCTTTCATTTTACTTTCCACTGTGAAACCTAAAACAAGAACACTTCAGAGAAAGTTTTTGGCTAATTTTATTTAGGGCTTAAAGCAGCTTGAGAAAATAGCTAGCTCTCTTTTTCTATTTTTAATAGTTTTTTGCCCTAGAATAGTATAAAATGAAGAATTCCTCCAGGAACTCAGGGTCACCCTCTGTTTATTGCCCTTACTAAAGAATGCATGGAGCAGTCCTGGCACTGGCCTCTGAGAGAGGACTATTTGACTGATGTCAGAAAAAAGTGCTGGAGAACAATAGGAATTAGAAAACAAGGCCAACGGGGGACGCAAGGTCACACAACAGACTGGATGGCCTCCAACAGAAACGGGAGAGCGGGACCTAAGACAACTGAACTCCACTAGATCAGTTCAAAGCACAGAGAGGTATATATTGCCTTCTCAAAGAAAAAAAAATTCCCCCCAAATCTTATCTTTTTAATTGATAAATCATAGAAATTCAAATGTTAATTGTAATCTGGCACATTTATCTTCCTTTCTGGGAGCCACTGTACTAGTCTATTTCTCTGGTTTTGCTCATTTTAATGCCTCTAACTTCATTCTAATTTATTACAAACCTTTTCTCATCCAATCCTTATCAGGTAATTCATAAAGAAATCCTCCACAAAAAGCATCTCATCATTTTAAAAAATTCATAAAGCCAAATAAAATGAAGCCTAAAGATGTATACAATAATCTCAGGGGATAAATTCTATACAGAAACTAAATTAAAACAAAAAGTAAACTTCAGTGGCAATGTAGCTTTGACATTGTTAAATCTTCAGATTTATTCACATAGTCTTATCCTAGCAGAATGGTGCATTCTTAGCTTGGAAAACATGAAAAGAACCTATAATACACAAATAGTAAACTGTGTGAATACACAAAAAGAATCTTTAAGCTCTAGAAACTGTGACTGGGAATGATTCTGAAATTCAGTTCTTAAAATTATATTTGAATCCTCACAGCTGTTAATAGTGTTTTCTCTGAGTGGGATTATTGGGAATTTTTAATCTCCTACATTATTTCTATCACATAAAAATTACCATAAAAGTTTAAAATATATATTCGGGCTGGAAAATATGAATTGGTTTCTGTATACTGTAGGGCAGACTAGGAATAGAGTCTGAAAGGGACAGTGGGAAAACAGTGACAAATCTACTTTGGGAGATTTCAAAACTGTCACTGTACCAATATGGCACTAAATCTACAGCAAGGGGGACTCTTCAGGCTGCTATGAAGTTGTTTCATGGATCTTCCTCCCCATTCTGGATTCTTATGTCTCTTAGAGAATGACTATAATTAAATATCACATTTTCTTTTTTAACCTCATATTTAATGTAGTCAAAATGTCTGTATTATTTTACCCCTACTAAATGACTGGGAATCACATAAACAAGGGCTTAAGGCACAAGTTACAGGGTCACAGTTTTCCACTGAGGTTGACTGGAGAACGAGGGAGAAGGAAAGATTCTTCCTTTTCCAGTGAAAAATATTTCCTATGTCCCACCAATAGCACAAGGCAAAATTTACATTTTAATAAACCATTTTTTTCAATGTCCTATTACCATTTAGGCCAGCCAAGCACTAGTTTACTGTCTGCCCCAAATTTTAATAATATCAGAACTAGTTTAAAATAAGCTTCAGAGATTAGGCCTTAGTTTACGTGTTGTTTAGCAAAATGTCACAACCCCAGTGAAAGCACTTGCTGTGGATGTCACATAGTGAAGCTGGAGTCAAAGGCAAGACCCGGGCCAGAACCAGGAGCTGGGACACATATTATCCTCTAGGTTAAGGGTTTTATTTGTTCTGTCTCTCTCTATATATATGTATTCTTTACATTTTAATCCAATGTTATCTCTGTGCTATTTAAAATTCAAATACCCTAGTATTATGATTAAATGGTTTTCTTTTCTTACATTCCATCAACTTCCCAAAAGAATGCTGTATTTTGGTTTGTTACCATATATTTATGCCATTATTTTCTTATAGAGTTTTTGGATGTTTAATTTGGGGGGATATTCTCTTTATTTGTTCTTTTGCTTTTTCTGGCTTTCCCCTCAGTACCTTTCTTTTGTAGAGAAAAAAAAATATGCCT
Organism: Eulemur rufifrons; assembly: GCF_041146395.1. Taxonomy (NCBI): domain Eukaryota; kingdom Metazoa; phylum Chordata; class Mammalia; order Primates; family Lemuridae; genus Eulemur; species Eulemur rufifrons. The sequence continues at coordinate 32,126,431 of NC_090998.1, read as the reverse complement.
TCATAATTAACAGCCTCTATCTTCTTAGTAATTTTATCTTTGAATAAAATCAATTTCTACTCTGTCCTCCTCTGATCTACAATTTCTGGACTTGAGAACTATTTTTGACGTATGGATGACAACATGGAAATTCTTTGTAATTGACCTCGGTGGGTTGGTTCTTGTATCTCAAATCTTCCTATTTCTTGGTTTTTATGACTGCTTGGCAAGAGTACACTTTCAAATAACTTCCTTAGAAAGGGTGAGTAGAAGATAAACTCGTGGAGTTCCTGCATTTTTGAAATAGTCTTTGTTTTGAACTTATGGTTTCAAAAAACTTGACTGGGTATGGAATTCCAGTTTGAAACATTACCTCTCAAAATTTGAAAAGATTGCTCCATTGTCTTTGCAGTGGTAGTGATGAGAAATTAGATGCTACTGCGATTTTCATACCTTTTTGATGGCCACTTTTCCTTTCTGAAAACTTCAGGCTCTTCAAGGAAGATTTAAGTCTCTATTCATGAACCTATTCAGCTGTACAAAATTTTCTTCTTTTATTTTGTTGATAATTTTCTCTCTTCCATTTTTTCTTTTAGAATTTATGTTAAGGATATTTAGACTCTTGAGCTAATCTAGGTTTTTCTGTCTTTTTGCTCTAAGAGATCTCTTCAACTTTATCTTACAGGTTGAATAATAGGACTTTTAAAAAATTGTTTTTGTTATCTTATTTTTAATATACAGGGCTCTGCCTTAATTTCTGAGTATTCTCCCTGGTGAAATGTGATTCATTGAGCTCAGGTTTGAAAATAGATAATATTTAAGTGAGTAGAGTTGTAATCATCTTTATTTTAATAAAGAAACCTAGTTTCAAAATCACTCTATTTGGTATCATAATATTTTAAGTAAAATAATTTTAAATGTTAAATACTTGAATTCATTCCCTTCTCTCACTTAATAATCTTCATAAAGTTCTAACAATTCTCAAACTATTCTTACTTTACCCTTTGAAATCAACCTTGCCATTTATAATTCATATCAAATTATTAGTAGAAAATAATCACTTCTTAAGAGAGAGGCAAATCAGTACTCTAAATTCAGGTTATGTTTTATAAAATTTAGTTTCATACACACAATAACTTCGTGAAGTATATTTTACAAATGGGAAATAGCATTTGAGATGATGAGTAACTTGCACAGCAAGTGTGCTAAAGGCAGGACTTTAACCAGGTCTGTTTGACTCCAAAAGTTCATGTCTCTCCCATAACAGTATACTGCAAAGAGAAGTGGAAATTTCACTGGCATGAAAGATTAAGGTGAATATTTTGCCTGGGAAACACGTACTCTTGTGATACAAACAAACTACAGAGCCAAAAAAAATACTATAAAACTCTGAGCATATTTATGCAAACATCTTCAAATTAATCCAAGCAACACTATTGTTTATGGCATGGCATATCGTTGTAGAATACTTATGAAAAGGGAAGACAGATTCTTGCTTATTTGTAATGGTCATATTTTCCAGCCTTGATATTTAGCATTAGAAACTTGTTTTATTGGCTTTATTTTGCAGTACTGTATCATTCTCCATGACATCTAGAATGAATAATTAAACAGGTAACTGTGAAACACTACAGAAATTAATTTTAAGAGGACAAATGGGATCAGGGAACACGGCATACACTGCATTTTACTGAAAACACCTTCAGCCATTACACTAAATAATCCATGTCACATCCTCTGGTAATTTCCAGGGTGATTTCCTTTTGCCAGGATGAGTTATTTCTGCCACCACTTGGAGTACAACATCCCAAGGATATGCATTAATGGTGAGTTTACTTTTTTAAAATAGGAGAACAGTTAAAGATTCTAAGGAAATCTCCCAAATTGCTGGCACCTGGCCATGACATTCATTATTAATAGTGTTAAGAGACAGGTGGCTTTATGGCCATCCAGGTGATGGCTCTGGATAGAGCAGGAGCACAGGTAGGAGGGAATATCAGGAGTTGGGAATGGGGCAAAAGCAACAGCCCAGCCACTTGAGCAGAGGTAGCTAAGTTCTATGGTAGCTGTGGCAGATAGGACACCACCTATGTGTGGCTGTACCCTTTCCTCATCAGCACCAGGAAAGCTACATTGCCCAGGACATCTTGCATCTAGGTGAGAATCCATGACTAACTTCTGGCTGGTAGAATGTGGCTAAAAGTCATGAACGCTTTTTCCAGCTCTGGCTGTAAAATAATCCAGGTGGCCTGCTGTTTTCCTCACATCTCCTATCTCCCACTCCCTTCCACCCTACCTAGAGGGAGCAGCTGAAAGCAAGGGCTATGTGCTCCGAGATGGCAGTGGAGCCACAAAATGCAAGGACCCCAGAGTTCTGAGCCACGTCTCAGAAAAGAGCCATCCAAGAGAGCTGCCTGGCCAGGAACATTCACATTGGAGTTTTCACCAGTGAGAAATAAACATTTACTGGGTTAAGTCACTGAGATTTGGAGGTTGTTTATTACAACCTTCAGCCATTTTGTCAAACATAGAATTTAAAACATTATTCATAATGGTCTGATGGACTACTCTCTAGAACCTATTTTCCAAGGTTGCTGAATCTTATTAAAGTTCATATTTAATGTGCCACATTCCTCTCCAAATTCCTAAAGGAATAAAGGCAACAGGTTAGCATCATGCTTCAGCATACTTAGAACATCATTTTAAGAACTGAATAGGAGTCTCATACATCCAGGCATGGCTAGGGTGATATCACAGATACTTAAAAAGTGAATTTTTGGCCTATTTGGAGTTTGAGGCACTAATTCTATCCACTGTAGTTGCAAAAGGAAGCAAAAGTACTATCAAGAGGGGGCCTGAAATGTAAGAATCAAATCATGAAAAAAATCCTAAAAGATGGCTTCAAAAACACAGTGGAAAGTTGTAAGTGAACATCTCTTCTTGCTGGGCTCTTTACTACTTCTTTCTCTGACCTCTGAGTATTTTCCATTTTTTCTCTTGGTCTACGCTTCCTGCACACATGTGCTCTTCAGCAACGTGAAACCAGCTCTTTCTATACACATGATCCTTAGGAAGTCCAAGCTCTGGAATAGTTTTTTCCCCTTTGGTAAGGAATTTTGAGCCTTCTGGTGGGAATTACCAACTCTCTCTGGTTAATTGCTTAAATCTGCTGTTCTCTGTCCCTCTGTTCACTGTAATTCATGACTTCATAGTTGTAGCTATGGATTCCATCTCTTCCTTGCCTAAGAACAACTATGCCTGACCCATGTTTTTCCCCAACCCCCAATACTCATGCTTTGATTGTCGCGTGTGTGCCTGCTGGTTAACTGCTTCAACTCTGCTAGAGATTGCCAAACACAGCCTAGGGGATTCAGACCCTTTGGCCTATCTTCCCAGGGCCAGCAGATTCCAGTCCTGGTTCCCTCAGTTTGGTGCTCAGGGTTCCTGCGCTGAGCTCCTTAGCAAGGCTGCATCTCATGTAGCAGGTTTGATGTAAGGGGGTGCCTCCTTGGGAATGGCATGAATATAATGGGGGTCGCCATGGAGAAGGAGTAAATGCAGTATTTGTCTACTTTGCCATAGATCTTCCTTGTGGTGTAGACAAAGTTGTCTTATTTCCCTCACAGCCCTTCACAGTTTTATGCTCTTCACAACTCCTGTTCGTAAAATGTGAACATATGAAGTGTACAAACCAACACTCATGTAGTTCTGGTCTCAGTAACTATAAATATTACATGTCTACAGTGTATTGAGCACTTACTCTGTTTAAGGGCTTACTTTTGGCTTTGGAGAATTCAGAATGAATAGTACTTTTACAACATATAAATAAAAAAAAACCTTACTTATTGAGCACTTTCAGATCTTCCAGAAACTCTGAGAATCATTATTCTCAATTTATAGATGATGAAACTGAGATTCAGAGAGTTTAAGTAATACAGCGAAGTTTATATAGCTGCTAAATGAGAAAATCAGGGTTTTACTCAATTCTAGCTACGTCCAAGAAATGCTGCAATATTCACAAAGTTCTTCACCTAAGCAAATATAAAGCAAAGCTAGACTTTCTTGGTTCTTCCATTGAAACCTTATGTTTTAGAAGCATTTTTCATTACAACAAATAATAGTGTTTCTGATCACCAATATCTCAGAAATTATTCAACATTTTTAATGTCCATAATGTTCCCAGTAACCAAGTAAAATGAAATTTTTGTATCTTTATATCTGTATAAAAGGCATTTGTAATCCAGTAGATAACTGTATTGAAATATCTTGCGTTTTATAAGTTCCATCTCAGAATTTACATTACCTGAGATTAATTATAGTATGTTTTAAAAAAGCAACTTTGAAAACAAGCAAAATATACCCCATTTCTTAAAAAAGAGGCTTTTATTCTCTCATTTAAATTTATGTTTTGTCCAATTTAGAGATAAATATAGAATTTAAGGAATGTTTAAACAAGTGAATCAAATTATTTAGAATTGGTAAATTATAAATTTTTGTAAATGAAGATGAAAAATCTGAAAGTACTAGAGGAGGCATTCATGTTAGACCCAGAAAGGAATGAATACCTGATAAGACTGTAAGAAATGACAGGTTATTCCTTCTTTGAAAGATTTGTGAATACCTATTTTCCTGGGATTAGGGTAAATATATGAAATTATACCTCAGAGGTTTAGTCATAGACTATTTCCGAATTATTGTTCCATGAAAGTTCATTAAGTAATATCAATACTAGATTTTACATTTTTTTAAGATCTTTTCTCCAACTTGAAGTGCTTTTTTATATGTGTGTATGTGTGTGTGTGTGTGTGTGTGTGTGTATATATATGTGTGTGTCAGAATATATGTGTGCTCTAGAACACCTGTGTATGAATATGTATACTTTTTCCCCTAAGGGTGATTTTTTTCATATATATATGTGAAGGGATTTTCTGTTTCTTTTACATTTTCCTAAATAAAATGGCAAAAAGGAATTTCATGACAAATGTGATAAATCAGCAAGCTATTTACTTTTCTTTTAAAGTGCCACGCCACAGAGTGACCAGCTTCAGAATTTCTATTTTCCAAACAGAAGATGTCTTTGAATCAAAGCATTTTTTAAAAAAGCCTTCATTTAATGATGTATAAAATTCCCCATTAAAGCATATTTGATATTTTGCTTTGAAATTTTTTTTTATTTAAAAACATCTCCCACAAGTAGAAGCAATGCATGTTAGCCAACCACCGTATTTTAAATCATTTTTCATCTGAGCTTATGGTAGGGATGCTAAGAGGATTCTATTCCAAAGCACAATGGATCTCAGACATCAGATAAATCTCTAGTTACACATGAACTAAAGGAAAGGCCCATCACCAGTATTTCCTTGGCACCCAGTGGCTTCTCACAAATAAGTAGATAGTCTTAAGCTTAATATTTGACAACATGTCCTGCTTGCTGTCAAAATTTCCAACTCTTCCATAGCAATCACTAGAGATCCATCATGCAGTCAGAATTCCACTTTCTTCTTTAGGGTTCACTCACAAAGCAAAAAGAAGAGGTAAGTTAATGGAAAAGGACTTTGCACGGCTATTTTCTTCACTGTCCCCAATCTGGAGACGAACAGAAGGCATCTGTCTTCAAAATTGCTGTCACCACAGAGCTCCATGCTTTTCTAATCCCTATATTGGACTGCAGCAATCTCTTCTGTGGGAGCCAGCTCCGAGGAGCCACTGGTGCAGAACTGAGGCCACACCAGCCATTTGATATGCGAGAAAGCCATGCTGTGCCTTGCTAGCTACACTGGTTACATATTTGCTTCCAAATGAAGTCAAGCTGATGTGGTCTAAAAGGCCCTCTATTACATAAATTCTGGTTTCCTTAGAAATTGGCCATCTTTATGCAGCTCAGCTGGTGTGCTGCTAATAGTCCTTGCATTTATATTTCAGAGACAGGAAGGAGCAGTGGGCCTGAACTGTTATTTCCCACCTGTTTCAATCCATATATTTTTCTAGACTACTTCAGAATCTTTTATATGAAAAGCATACCCTCACCCATATTGGTTAATATACCAGTGGATTAAAATGCATTATTATTATAGTTTTATGACTCTAATTAGTTTGAGTGTTTAAAATGGGCTTAAATTATAAGCCATGCTATTACATTGCAGTAAATGGTATTGTGTGGATGCATCAAATCACTGCTTTCTTAACTGTTCATAGATCAGCATGAACTTAAAGTATTGACACTTAGATCAAGACAGCAGAGGTTTGGTAAGCAATCTGATGTGTCAAAAAATAAAAAGAGCTATAGTACTTTTTCAGAATTAGTTTACACAATTGTACATAAGAAAATAATGACAAAATGAAATATATGTTTCACCTCCTTCAGATCAGCTGTTATTTTCCATCTAGTGTTTTTTATAAAATTTTTTCAGATCTTTGTTACCATAGGAGAAAACTGTAACATGTTAAAAATGTAAGTGTATATTTTGAGCCAAAAGAATGATTTAAAATTGGGCCTTTTCAACATATGTACAAACCATCATTCCTGCTGTTATTCTAGAAGAAATTAATACATACAAAATGTTTGGATATTTTAACAAAGCTTATGTAAACATTATTCTTTAAAATTCAGCAGTTCCCAACCTTTTTGGCACTAGGGACCATTTTCACGGAAGACAATTTTTCCATGGACTGGGGAGGGGGGAATGGTTTTGGGATGATTGAAGCACATTACATTTTTTGTGCACTTTATTTCTATTATTATTACATTGTAATATATAATGAAATCATTACATAACTCACCATAGGTTGGGGACCCCTGCTTTAAATCATATACAATCAATTGAGGCTTGCTACCAAAGAGGCTGGGCTGTTACTATTTGAAACACATACAGTAATGAACTGATGGCCATTGTAGCTCCAAGAAAAACAGTTCCTATATGGACATCTACATTTTTTAAGAGGGTAAAATAATAACAGTAAGGACTTATTGATTTCTCATCCATGTAAAGATAACTAAGAGGCAAGAAGATATCATTTAGAGCAGTTGCACCGTGTTAAGAAACAACTTTTATTTTTTAAAGAAACACTGCACCATATTGCAAATAGAGACACAAAGAAGAACTACTGTTCCAATTAGGACGAAATCAGCCACTCCAGGCAATAAAACAACAGGAGGCATCACAATATCGATACCTGAGAAATACTGCCACTTGTTATCTAACTATATCGCTCACTCAAAACATTACCCAGGAGAATCAGAGCCAGCCTAAACACTTCAGAAACCATCCAGAGCCGTATGGCACACTGTTCTTTCAGACCTCAGGAGTGAAAGTTATCCAGGGCCTACTGACATACTAAAATGATTTATTATCACAGGGCTGAACTAATGCATTCTGCTTTACAACTCTCCTGGCAGTCCAGGGGAGAGGCTGCATTTATTACCTACAGTACATAATGCCCGCTGAAGAGCTCTGTATTATTCATAAGACTGCCTTTTTTGTGCCATCATAATGCTGATAAATTATGAAAAAATGCATATTTTATTTCAATTTATAACATATTGTTGTATACATATCAATACATCACGTTGCAGCAGGCGGAGCAAGTATTATTGCTGACAGCTGTTGACATGCTTCGGTAAAGACCAAACAAAGGGGCTTCCTAGATAATCCAAAGTCACAACTAGCATTCCAAATAAAAAGCCACTTCTTTCTCTCATAATGTTTAGAAGAGATTTGCAGAAGTGTCAATGCTCCATAAGGGAGAAACTTTGGTGAAAGCTCTGAGAGATACGTGCAATTTTCTACCCAAACTCACTGAAGGGGCTGGGATTCTACACTAAACAATAAGGCTTCTGTAGGAAATGTAGATCCTCAAGTCAAGAACAGGAAGCCTAATTTGTGAAGGAGAGTTCTCCCAGAGTTTGCTGTTATTTGATTTGGTTTTCTTTCTCTTTCTTTTCTTGCCTCAGATGGTGAAGTGCCTAATTCTAAAAACACACTCTGAGAAAAAGGTCCTTAAAGAAGGCTGGAGATTTTCCATTAACTCAGTCTTCCTCTGCAGTTTTCAATTTTGCAAGTTATTTTCACATGAAAGTCGTCAGACTACATAGCCAAGTGGTATTCAGATCTTTGCAAATAATTAGTAATTTCCTTTTTTATTCCATGTACAAAGGAATAGTTTAAATGTAATGAATAAAAACTAATTTGAGGGTAATTGATACTTTTAATAAAGGCAAGTTTCTTTTAGATATCAAGAATTCAATTGATACAATTTCGAGCTGAAAAAGATTTTAGAGCTCATCTGTTTAAGTACTTCATTTTACAAATTAGAAATCTGAGCTCGTGAGAAGTCTGCTCTAGGTTACACCTCTTGCAGAACCACTGTTAGAACGCAGGTTTGTCTCCTTCTAATTTAGTCTTTCTATTATTCCCAGTGGCCTTTCTGGAGTTTAAAATGCAATTTTATATATAATATTTTTAAATGTTTTAAATAATGTTTGGATATAATTATCTATGTCTGCATATCACAGCACCAAAAGATGTTGCTGCCTCTGGTCCTCTGTAGACGCTAGCTACAATGAAGAGGCTACAAATGCTACCTTAGATGTGTTTTTAGGTGTAAGGAAAAAAAATATGTACTGATTCAAAAAATAAAAACAAATGACATCACTTCCAAACCTAGGTAGCAAAGAGAGCACAACAAGAAAGTAGTAAAAATTAAATGACCAATATACAACAATATGCCATATGCGATATATTTTAACAATGTAAACATCATCATTTTGTGTATATAGGGTGTGTCATCACATGTCATCAGAGTCATTTACCACTGTGAAATCCTGAACTGCTGCTATGAAATGAGTATCTCTCATTGCCCTATGGGTCTTCTGTAAACAGCAGTGCCTAAAGCAAAAACTTCCAGTGAACACCCAAACATTTACTCTTCCTGGTGTTGACACATCCATTTACACATCCAGACAGCCACTTGTGCCTCCAAGAATAGTGAGTGGACCAGAGATGTTATTTAAACAGAGCCTGCCTTCATTTAATGAAATGGGATTGTAGAACAGCCATTATACACTAACTCCCTCACAGACTTTAGAATTTGTGCCCAGTTTATCATGCAAATCAGGTCAGGAATAAGCTGGGGAAATTTTTTTAAAAAAATAGAATCTCTAAGGAGGTCGGGAAGGTGGGGTGGTCTCCCTTGACTGTTAAAGATTGCGCTGGGCTCCCTCCAAATAAAATATGATCCGTAAAGGAGAAATAGGACATTCTGAGATATCAGCAACCTTCTTTAGTGTCTACCCTAGAATCTAAGAGTCAGATTTTATATTGCAGCTTTCTAACAAATCCTACAGACTGATGGGGGAAGGTCTTCAAATTTTTAAAAATATTGCTATGTGCTTTGCAGGTGCCCTCTTATTAATCACTATTGTCTCTTTATAGTCTCTTCAACATTATTATAATTATCTCCAACTCTATTTCTTTGTTTCAACAAATTTCTTTCTTCCCTCTGTCAAAAACATTAATATTCACTTGAAAATGGTAATGTATTTCTACACTTTCAGTTTAAACAAAATCACATTTCACACAGATTGAAACCAGGTTCAGTTAATATTCTCAACTGAAGACATAGAGACTTCAGTTTAAAAAAAATTTAAATAAAAAAATACGAGCTTCTTATTTGAGAAACCCAAATAGGAACTAATTAATTTAATCATAGTTGCTCCTACCTATTGCTAGGGCTCACTACTCATCTTTTACCACCACAGCCATCATTTTTTACACAATGAAGACTTGCTGCTCCTCACTTAAGTTCATTAATTGTGCCAAGGTATTTTAGCTTATTAGCTTTTAAAAACTGCCTACTTTATGTAAACAAAATCAAAGCTAAGATGACTAGACCCAATATTTTGACAATTTTATTTCCTTTTTTTGACTCTTTAAGAAAATCATTGTTAAATAATTTTTAGCTGAAGGGAATCTTATCTTAGAAATCCTTCTAGTTCAACATTCTTATCTTAAAAACGACATGTCAAGAATGCTTGACTTGATTACAAGTGTGAAAGGGAGCAGGGGTTCTCAAACTTTATCAACCCAAATATTTGAAAAACAGTGCATACCCAAACCCTGCATGTAACTGATATCTTACAGTTCTCTTTATCTATCCAAAGATTCTCTTTGAGAATCACTAAACAAGAATCCTAGCACATTGCTATTTTCATATCATATAATCTTATTTTCAATACCAGAAATTCTTCCAAAGTTACACATGTGGCAGGGTATATAGATGGGACCTTTTCTCTCTCTGTTTTGGATGAAAGCCCACCCTGAAGTAAGCGCTAGATCACCATGAAGGACTTGCAAAAATGTCCCAAAACAAATCCTGAGACTCTTCCTTCAATCTGTACTTGGAAAATATTTAGAAATGCAAGAGGACAAGGAATGCCACTGTTTTTGACAAAATTTCCTTAGAAAGAGCTGTCGCAGCTGAAGCATTTTCCACTGTTCCCTTACTTCCAGCTTGATTTAAGAGGAGTTTCAAGGGAACTACTGCAGAAGGTTTAACTTTGAATGAAGTGGGGAATTTTGATTATTAAGAGACTGTCTTTGTAATTAAAAATTACTGAAGCTATGGGACTGCTTTGACATTTCATCAGAAGCACAGAAATAGCTGGCCAGCCTAGCTGGGTCTGAGGGAGAGTAGAACGAAAAATAATGCTTTATATTGCACCCTATTGAATTCTGCTCTTTCAATGTAATTGTTACACAAAGTAACCTTTTGTAAAGTCAATAAACCTGTTCATTTAACAGACTGCTAAGATTAACTAATGCCTGTACATTAACCCGTCTCAACGATTAACCTTCTGCACAAAAGAAATTAAAAAGTCTCCTTGCATTTGGTGAAAAACATTATCCTGGATAGAAAGATGACAACTTTTCTTTTCATGGTATCTATTTTTCTTCCATAACTTTTGAGTATAACATAAGACTCAGCTTGGAGGACATATCCAATCATGGCCTTATAAAAAGCCTCTACTCCATTCAGTCATATTACCTTACAGGTCACGCATATATCAAAGGGCAAAAATGATTTTAACTTTAAGTACAGCCAGGGAACAAGAGGAAAAGAATCACCTCAGTGTCCACGCAAACATATTGAGTGCCAAAGGTCTGTGTTGACTTATGGCTACAGCTTTTACATCTAAGAGAGCCATTAGCATAATTGGCTTTCGGATCAGATGGAGGCCATTAGCCCTAAATTCTTCGCTGAGGACTAAAATGTCTAACTAATATCCCTTTTATTCTACATTACCTTTCACTTGCTCACATAAATTATCTTCCTCTCTCCTGGACATAAGAAAAAAAAAAATCATCTTTATCCATATGGAACCTCTGTGTGTGAATTCTATCTGTGGCCGGATAATCTACCAAAGAGAAATTGATTTCCTCTAACAAACAGTGCTTTTCCTACACACCAAAGAGCAGCAGAGTCTCCTCAATCGTTGCGACAAGAGCCGTTCGCCAGCCAACCTTATTTCAGTTAGAGGTTACACTTTCGTTCCAGCAGTAACTGGAGATTAGCGTCAGCACAGCTGGGGATCACTGATTAGTCCAACTAGTCTGGTCTACGAAGTCAATCATCTGCCCACCTGCACCAGGTGAGATATCACCACAGTGAGCATCAGGTGAAGAAGAGATTTGGATAAGAAGGCTGCCCATCTGTTTGTAGACACCATACCTGGACTGTGCATAAGCTGAGTTCACAATGCTCTGAATGAAAGCAGCCCTTCCCTCAGTGGGAAATTTGCCTCTGCAGAGCCTGGGAGCTAATGTCTCCACCCATACTCACACCCGTTTTATTTTCAGCAATAGCCTTGTATTTAGAGGCAGCAGGATTTTATATGTTTGGCATTATAAATTAACTAAAACTCCGTGAAAAATGAAAAGGCTTCATTTGATGGGAAGCAGGGTTTTAGGCCCAAGTTCAGACGCTTGGATACTCTGCCATCTGCTGGCTCTTGTATAGAATGTTTAAAATTCCTGCACACGCTCATTATTGGGTTTTCCTGGCATTTGCATTGTGCAACTGGATTTATGAAGTCGAATTTTTTTAAAATTGCAAGTTAAGGCCGGGCGCGGTGGCTCACGCCTGTAATCCTAGCACTCTGGGAGGCCGAGGTGGGCGGATCGTTTGAGCTCAGGAGTTCGAGACCAGCCTGAGCAAGAGCGAGACCCCATCTCTACTAAAAATAGAAAGAAATTATATGGACAGCTAAAAATATATACAGAAAAAATTAGCCGGGCATGGTGGTGCATGCCTGTAGTCCCAGCTACTCGGGAGGCTGAGACAGGAGGATCGCTTGAGCCCAGGAGTTTGAGGTTGCTGTGAGCTAGGCTGACGCCACGGCACTCACTCTAGCCTGGGCAACAGAGTGAGACTCTGTCTCAAAAAAAAAAAAAAAAAAAAAAAAACAACAAAAAAAAAAATTGCAAGTTAAAAGAACATAGTTCATTGCTGGAAATGAATCTTTTTTTAAATAAATGTTTTATTTTACAATAGATTTAGATTTGGAGAAAAGTTATGAATATAAGTACAGAGAGCTTCCACACACCCAGTCTGTTTCCCCCATTAATAACATCTTATATTAGTGTGGTACATTTGTCACACTAACTAACCAATATAGATAACAACACTCTTAATTAAAGTAGAATTTGATCTTTAAAACCAGCAAATACTGCTAACTTTTGTTTACACGGACAAATATGGGTACTGACCACAGAAGGATAATGAAAGCAGCTTATATTCCTACCTGGCACCGTGCTTACTGCTTTCCATGCATTAGCTGGTGTGATTTCACAAAGACTTGAAAAACAGGTGTGACTGTCTCACTATCCTCATTTATCAGGAAAACAAAGCTCACAGAGAGGTTGGCCTGAACATTAAGAGCTGTGTGACCTTGAGCAAGTTTTATTCAAAGAACTTCTCATAATCTTATTGAAAGGCTTTAATCAATGATACATACATGGAAAACAGTTAGCAGAGTCTATAGCACATATTAAGCGTAAGATAATCCCTAGGTCTGTCTGAGTCCATCTGAGGCCAGAGTCTACTCCTTAAACCACTGTGATAACTAACTATAATATACTAAGAAGAGCTCTTGAAACACCAGAGAACAGCTTGTGTAAATTATTCTCTTGTGGTTTCTACTCTCTTGCATTAGGCCCATGTTTCTCTTTTGATTCCCATTATCACCCCACTCCCTCCCTCATGAGTTTTAATACCACAGACATGCTGCATATCTGTTTATATAATGTGGTCCTTTGGAGGGCCACAAACCATTGTAATGTCTAAGCTTTTTACCCTTCAAGAACCAAGTGTTCCCCCTTGGAAGCGATATAATCCCCTCTGAGAATGCTCTAGACCTCCCATGGCATTCACCCTTCCTTTTAATAACTATGAAATTGCTGCTAGTCAACCACATCTACCAAAATAGAAACACATGTATCTGGAGCTTCCTGTGCCTATAACCTTTTATCCAACTCCGAAACTCACATGTACTCTCACAGTCTGCCCTATTCCCACAACCCTCTGAAATCACCTTCATTCTTCACACCAAGCCTGTACATTTTCTCTAAATTATTTCTTTAGTCTCAGTTATGCTCCATTTTTCCTTCAACAAAACTCCCTTCACACTTATCACTAAGACCTTTACAGTCAGATATTAAAAACTCTCTCCTAGGCTTGCAGACAGTCATATCTGGGTTTGAATCCTATCTCCTTCACTTACTAGATATCTATAGCCTATATGTAATAAATAACCCCTCAGAAACTTTTTTTTTAAATATTTACAATGCACTCATAAAATGTTAGGGGAGATAAAATAACACCAAATACCTGGCACAGATTCTAGCAATGCAATGGGTAAGGATGCGATTCAGGCATCTCTTTCCTGCCTGCCTACCACGTCACTCCGCTGAGCTTGCTTCTTCTAAGTTTATTGTTCAATTCACTGCAAAGCTCATGCCAAGGATTTGGTCATTAAATCATTTAATAGGAAAGAACTGAAGGTTTGAAATTTTGGCAATGGAAACTAAAACATATTGGGATTTGCATTCTAGTGAGATATTTCAAGTAAACTGATAAATATACAGTAAGTAGTGATAAGTACTATAAGGAAAAATAAGGCAGAAAGTTATAATGGGGAAGAATGCTAATTTGTATTAGGCGATCAGATAGAAGCTATCTGAAATGTGGACTTTTTATCAAAGACTTGAATTAAATGAAGAAACGCGTCACACAGTTCTCGTCATTAGGCGTATCCACTCGTCTCTCCCAGAGTTGCTTCTGGAATCAGTTTGATCCTGTGCCAATCAAGGTTCTCAGCTTAGTCATGAATGACAGTGTTGAACGTTTTAGTCTAAAGCACCAATCCACGTAGCATCCAGACTACATGGATACATCAGCTCTCCAGGCTGACACTGACTCACCAATTAGCTGGTTACGAATCTACTTAATTATACTCTCAGTCAACATTTTTCAGCCTATAATAATTCAATGACAGACTTCGCAAATATTTGTCTAAATTCAGAATATTTTTGTCTACCACATTTTTCTAATAGCTAGTCCAGTGATCTAGTAAGAAGGCAAGGGAACTAATCTCTTCAACTATCTTCAGACATCCGAAGGGCTTGCACTGTATAGCCACAGAAGGCAGAACTGTCCAGGAAATACTGGCTAGGATAGATCTGGCATAATATAAAACTTTTTCTAATGGAGCCATCTGAAGAAGCCGTCTACCTTGAGAGGTCTGCTCTCCAACACTGATTCAGCTATCTCCATGGAGTCTAGGGAGCCAGCAGGCAGGGAAGATGTCAATGTCATATAGACTTTAGGTGGTGTTTAAAGGATGACCTCTAATGTCCTTGAGAGTCTATGGTACTAGATTTGCTTTCCAAAGCATTCTGTAGTTCACAACTTTTATTGAATCATCTTTCTTTCTTTCTAGTTTAAACTAGGAAGTGTTCACTAAACATAGAAACAAATTTAGCATTTAAAAGGTTTTCCATTTATAATTATCAAATCTAAATATTTCCATTCAAATTGCACCTTGATGCCATGTCAATTTAATTTTTAAGGCATTGGTTACTGTAAGTAATGTTTGGCATTAAAGAAGTTATAAAGTCAATACTTTTAAATACATAATACACAGAGCAGTTATTAACAAAATATATTACTGTTCTATTAAAAAAATAACCCTGACATTTCTGAAAGCAAAATACCAGCCTTACTCACACTCATTAGGATGACCTACTTTTTGACACGTGGCTACAATTTATACTACCACTTATAGGTGATGTAGTGATCCCAGTCCAAAATGAAAAATAAAATAATGTCCTTACTTAAAAGGTTATATGAACTTAACTTAAATGCCATGTCCCACGTATAAGAAGGCAAGACCCCTTTTATGACAAAGCAAAGACAAGACAAAATGAACCCCATATTTCTATGGGTGCTGACCAAGCTTGCCTTCATGGACTTTACATCTTGATGCATTAAGAAAAATGATAAATGATAATGGAATGACATTAAGGCATAATTGCTGAACTAGTTATTTGGCATCTGCTGCCGTAAAGGTAAATTTAATGATAAACTGCATACATCTGGTGATTTTCTACTATAATAAGGCATATCTTAAAATCAGCCGTAGCTTTTGCTGGTGGGCCTGACCAAATATTTTATCAATTAAAATATAATTTTATATTCAGTCTTCTTTTAGGTATTATAAAAATTCCTAAAATTTCTAACTTCTGACTAAGTACACCTTTTCTTCAGTGAAACACCTCATTTATTGGTTTCTGCATCATTTATAGAATAATATCTAAACATCCAAGTATACAATTTCCTTACTAGCTGCATCCTTTTTCACTCCCCCCATCTCTGCTGTGTGCCCTATGTTAAGTTGCAGGTAAGACTACTTGTAGTTTTCTATCATGCCGTACTATTTCATTATTCTCTGTCCTCAATTTGCTATTTCTTATTCTCAGCATACTTCCTTCTATATATGTCTGGGGAACTGCATTTTCAGGATTTAGTTATAATGTCTTTCCTGATTCCCACCCCGGTTTGATCATCCTCGCTCTTGTTAGTACTCTGTCTTATGCAAACTTCCATTACTGTGCTTATCAAACTGGATTATAACTCATTTTCCTTCTATGTATATTTCCTTCTCTAGATTTAGGAATACTTTGCAATTTAGGAATACTGAGTCTGTTTGATATTTCCATCCATAGCACTTAACACATTGTCTCATTAAAATAAGCATTTTTGAATGGACAAAATTAATCCAATGGACACAAAACACTTTGTTAATTTTCCACCCCCATTATGGCTTTGCTTTAGCATAAACAGACCATTAAATGAAGCCCAGACAAGATGCCAACAAAATGAGGCTTTCAGGAAATCCCAAGACTATAGTTCTCATTGGTTGCAGAAGTCAATTTCCTCCTACATGTTTTGATTAGTGGGACTTTAACTTTAATGGGACTTCTGGAAATTCAGAGTAAGAGCCAACAGCATCTATTGTGCTGTTCTCCCACATGTACACCTATTTAACTGACTCTTCCCAGGGCCACTCTAGATGCCTTAAAGGGACAATTTGCCACAAAGGAGAAAGAAAACAAAGCATTTCCAAAGTAAATATGTTATGATAAAATAAAGATAAAAACTTAATCCAAGCATGGCAAATATTTTTATAACTTTCAAGCTGGTGATGAAGTTTTAAAATTCTTTCTGGTAGAATTGGGACACGTATTTTAATAGCATATACATTTTTTACCTGAAGAGTGGGTTATATATTACTTACTGAACACTCTGGTGCTTTGGCCTTGTGAAAAGATGGAAGTAAGTGATGGTGTAGGTATCTATTTGTTGAGGCAATTTTGATCCATGACCCTTTAAAATAGTTATAAGTAGTTGCAAAGATTTAACACTCATTTAATGCAATAAATGGGCCATTATAGTAACGATGCTTTAAAATTAATATGTCAAACAGGTCACTTCAGAATCAATATATACGGTCTGTGAATTATATTTTATATGCATTTCATTTAGGAATATTTTATTTGAAGATCATGATCTGTATGCCTTAATTAGGTTAGAAATTTTCATAGTCAAAGAAAACAAAATATTTTCATCAGTTGACTTTAGGCTTATTTACCACATATCATTGGCATTTTGGCTTTAAAACTAAAGAAGTTATTTATGAATTTTTTATTCCTAGAGTTAATACTGGTAGGGGAAAAAGAAGCAAATAACTCATTGAATGGACATAGAAAAAATCTTTAATTTTTCTTGTTCATGTGAATTAAGGAAAAAAGTATTTAAATTTGATTATCACTCTCTTTGATAGCAAAAAAAAAAAATAGGAACTCTCTGGTAGAGAAAGAAGTTGCCTTTTTGAGGTGTTCTATATAATAGAGGCTTATATAAACATAGAAATGATGTTTCAAAATCATTTTGTGCTTGTGCTGTATTGAAATATAAAGATCTTTTACGAGATCAAAATAATGAAAACACCCCTAGCAGCATGTGTTTTATTTCCATATTTCAGATATTCCCTAACGATAACCACAAGGTTCTCCGAGGGGCATGTATTTGTTTTCCATGCAATTGTAACAGAATGGAGAGAAGCTTTCACTTACTAACATGCTGCATTTCTAATAATTCTTTCCATCCACTTGCAAACGTGAATTGTCACCCCTGATTTATGTTCATTAATCAAAATGGCAAATGCATGTGGAGTGCAGAATCAGGGTCCAGGCTGTTGTCTGAAGATGTGATCAATCATTACTGATTGGCATTTTGAGTTAGACTATACAAGAATGTGGAAAAACAGATGCTTGCTGGGAACATGGGAAAGGAAGTTAAGGCCAAGAGGCTAGCATTTTAATTGGTAAGATTCAAAATGTTTAAAACAGAATAAACCAAAAATTCTGAGTTTCGGAAGAAGAGAAAACAATTATGCAAAACACAGGAAAGAGTGATTTTAAAACCACCTTTATGTGAAAGACACCTTTAAAACAATGCCATAGATGCTTAAAAATGCTACCCACAGTTGTGATATAATAGGGCCATGAAAATGGGACTTGACCCATATTTTTTATACTGAAGGGCAAGTAGCTAAGTATAATGAGAATCAGCTATTCATAAAACAATAAACTTGGAAGATATTTAATGTATCCTGCCTCTACTTTATGCCCCAACTATGTTGGGGGGGTGGATTTATTAAATCAGTTTTTTAAAAAAATCTCTGGATATAGTCATTCAAGGAAAAAAATAGCTACATTATTTTAAGCTGATGAGATGAGAGTATATCTTATACTCTGTGATATAGATAATATAAAACACAAAAGGAAAAATTATATAAAAGCAAATTATATAAGTCAAATATAATTATTTATAATCCTACATGTGATGTTATAAAGACTATATATTTCCAATTCTTAATAATAATTATAACCTGTAATAATGAAGGATTTGATCTTTTAATAATCAATTTTACCATATTGTCTTATTTTTTTAAGAAAAGTTGTCACTAAATCACATTAGGAAAGAGCCCTTCTCATTCAAAAAAAATATTACTTCTCCGCAAGGTATACTGAGTTTTTACACTGTCATTATGGCATACACAAGGCAAATATTTTGAGGCTTCTGACTCTCTGAACAAATTAATAAAAGAATAAATGAGTTCTACACAGAATCTGTATCATTTTTTCCAATTGGATGCATCTATATTCTATCCTATTAGAATCTAATGTATCAAGAAATAGTTCCTATAAAAGTACATTAATTATGAGATTAATCAATTAGTCTGAAATGATGAATTCTTAAACTGTAATGAAGACAAAACGGAAGCAAATGAAAGGATTCCAATTTTGTATCTTCATTGGAAGTAAGCAGCAATTTCAAGAAAGCCAAAAATTCTAGACATGATTTTTTTTTAAATAAATATTTTGTTAGGCAAGTCATTTAAGTGACTTAGTTTTCTTTATTATTAGAGAATTAGATTTTTCTCTAACAACCCCTTCTAGCTGCAAAATTTTTTAGTCCAAATTTCTATAAATTGCTTCAATTATAGCCAGGTTGTATGCACTGACAATCTAATTCTAAACACACACATGCATAAGCGATAGTAATAATCCAAAAATTAACCTGGATAGTAGATATGTTAAAAGACATTGTTACAACTATGAGCTCATTTGATTGCTATAATCTCGGGATGGGGAAATAATTATCTCTGTTTTAGAGAAAAGTAACTGACCCACCCATAGCTATTAGATGGGCAGACCTAAAACAGAATTCATACCCAGGTCTGTATAACTCCTAACTCATTTTACTTCACAATGACTCAATAGAATTTATTTAAAAAAAAACAACAAAAAACAGAGATAAGGAGAGAAAGAGACAAAGGGAGTGAGAGAGAGAGGAATTTCACCTTATATGGCATTTAACTGACTTCCTAGAAACTTTATAGTAATATTTTGTGTTGTGTATTCTAATGCTTATCATAGTTCAAAACCTACTGTTGACTTGATGACTTCCCCAAGGGTAACCCACGCATCTATGCATGACAAGTCTTTATTGTTACACCCAAATCTTCCATCTTGCACATTCTTTAAAGTTTGACTTTCCCTCTTTCTTTGGAATACCTCAAGAAATAACACAATCTGATGCAGGAAGCCACTGGTTGGTGGAAAACTTCAAAATACAGCATAAAAAGTCTTGAACTCTGGCACACTGTGATGGAGGACCTGACACTGGCCTTGCGATGTTTTTATGACCTGTAATAAACACTAAGGCTTTCAAATTGCTGAAATAAATTGAAAACATATCTTTTTTTTTTAACAAAATGTTTATTTTGAACAATTTGTTTAATTTCTATCAGAGGCGTTTTTGTTCTTCTTTTTTCTTCTCTTGCAAGAAAGATTTTCATGAAACCAATCAGTCCTCTGTAATTTGGAATGCATCAGAAGCCATGTAACGCAGACTGTGGTAACGAGCTTCTGCTGGAATCAATTACGCTGGGCTCCAAGAAGCTATCTGCTTCCTGTATGATACATAACATCCGGCTTAAACAGTATCAACATTAATAAGCTCCTCTTAAGTTTCTATATAGCTTTCTCTGGGGAGAATTTGTTATTGTCAGTCAGCTGTCAGACGCTTATAGTATGATTAATGAATCATATTTAGATGATTGACAGTGAAAGTCTACTTTATAGAATGTGTCAATCATTTTTATAGTTGCTTTCCATTTTCATGGACACTAGCAATACCGTTCTTGACTTCAGAACCATTATAACCTCAATTCTGTTTGCTGTAGGCCACTAGTTACACAGATATCTGGAGAAGATTTTATTCCATTTCTTTCTGTGTTGCTCTAGGCTAAACCCAAATATCCTTGTTTGCTCTCCCAGCTCAAGGCAGCAGCTAGGTGAAGCAGACAATACACTTCAAGTGAAAAATTAATGACTGAGGGTTACTATACAGAATTGTATTATCCAGTTGATAATTTATAAGGCAAGGTACAAAGTGGAATGCCTTAGTTTTGATCATGCAATTTTCCGTGTTTTTATCCTTCAATGATTTCTTCTTCAAATTCCTCTTCCGATTCTTTCTCCAATTAAATTTGAACCTTTTTAAAACACACCAACCTCTTCAAATGAAAGATGCTCTATTAGAATAATATTAACATTGCTAAAAAGTGGAGATTTCATTTGTCTGATGCCAAAATTCTTTACACTATGTTGGGAAAGAATGATGTGTTTAAGTGAAAATTACAATGTGATTTCCTAATGTGTTGGCTCTCTTTAAGTTTTTGAAACCACATTTACAACAAAGTTTAAGAGACAAGTATCTTCAAGGGAAATATGTCAAAGTTTTACACACCTGGAAATAATTAAAAATTATAAATAATGAGAACAGAATAGGGAGTCTAGCATTGGCAACTGGTATTATTTTTACCTTTATCTTTTGGAGCCTGTCTGGTTTAGTCAAGAAAACATATGTGAATAGGAGGCAGGACTATACCATCTCTGTCCTTTTTCTTCTTTTGTGGTTTCCAGTGAATTCAGAGATACACAAAAACACAAATGCAACTATCTTATTGGCCATATGAGGCAACATAATGTGAAAGACTGAATTTTTGTGGGAGATCTGGTCTCATCTGGTAGTTGTTTTGATTATTGACAATTTGCTAAATTTCCCCCAAGTCTCTTCTTCTGTAAAGTTGACACAACTACTTGGGCCCAAGGGTGTTTGGGGATTTAAAAAAAATAACATATGTTAATCACTTGACACAGTGCATTGTACATCATGGGAGTTAAATTTTTTTAAATTCCGCTTTTGTATCTACCATAGCACCTAGCATAGTAGGAACGTATGCATAGTATGTATAATTTTGACTAAGAGCTATTTGTTTAATTTAATTTAATAAAGTCAGAGTAGTTCAGAGTAGAGGTTTCTAGCTTCCCCTGGGCCAACATGGTAGCAATGGTAGCAACTGCAGCAATAGTAACGTTGGTAATGGGCTCCTTTGTGTAGGATTCTTTTTCTTTGGAGAAATGGATTAACAGAGCAATTCTATTACCCAGACCCTCTTCTCTTTGCTGCAATCCAGTTTTTATCAGCAGCACAGAAAGGTGCCAATCTAATCTCATCTAATCTTTGATTCACTGGGAAATCTTGATTCTCTCTCCTGCTTTTTTTTTCTATTTCATGTCCCTACCTCTGCCTTTTTTTTTTTTCCTTCCTCCAAATATAGGAATGGCATGGAGGCTTCCAGTAGCACGCCAACTCCAGTTGATTGGTTATGGCTGTCTAGCGATGGATTCTGATCAAGTTTGGTAGGAATGATCAGTTAGTAATGTCTGTCATAGGCACAGGAGGGGGAAAGAAATCATGTGTGCCATATGCCATTCTTATCCAAATCACACTACAGCTATATTTCTGTTTCATTATATACTGAAAGTCATAGCAGTTTTCACATTATCCACATCAGATGACAGCCAAAGTCTGGATAGGTTTGTCTTGGAGAGTCCACAGATCAACACTAGAATTATTTTTAATTAGCAGCTTATATAGCACCCGAGCTGAACAGCTTCATGAGCAAACAATGCTTTGATGCACCGAGATGGTTGGCTGTTCGTCTAACTGCATAG
Organism: Eulemur rufifrons; assembly: GCF_041146395.1. Taxonomy (NCBI): domain Eukaryota; kingdom Metazoa; phylum Chordata; class Mammalia; order Primates; family Lemuridae; genus Eulemur; species Eulemur rufifrons. Next base: position 32,104,247 of record NC_090998.1, on the reverse strand, counting down.
ATGGAGAGACAGATGGACAGACTGATAGAATTCTGGCAATATGCAGTGCAAAGTGTGAAAAAATTGGAAAGAGCACCTAGCTTTATGGTATTATCTTAAAAACTATTCTTCAACTACCAACTGATGTATTATTATTAAAAGATAGCATTGTTTATTAACGATATGAGATTTGGATACCTTGTCAAAAAAACATTTTACTATTTTAGAACAAAAAAGTTTTTTTCCCCCCAAAAATAAACAAACACATTTCTGGATGTTTATACAGCCTAAACTGATGAAAGAACAGATCAGCCTATAAATGGACTAGATCTAGAAAGCTAAAATGTTACAGTGGTCAGCTACTACCTCTTCTTCTAGCCAGTGTCAGTCATTGTGCCATTCTTCTCCAGTTCATAAATTTCTAATATTCTTCACAGTCTCTGGGTCAGTATTTGCCAAAATATGGAACATATTTGCCAATAAAATAATTTTAGGTAGCACAAGGATAAATATTGGTCCTTCTGCTGAGATTGCTAAGGAGGCTGGAGGGGACTTTTCTCTCCTTGGACCTCAGGCCTGTAGCTCTAACTGTGGTGGATTCACACACAAGCGGATGGGGGCATGCAGATTTTTAGTGATGTACTGGGTCTTGGACCATGCAGAGATGAAAGGAGTTCTACATTAGCCACTGGACCTTCTCCATTCCAGGACTTTTATACTCTGAGCACAGAACAAGTACTGGCAAAGGAACCAGTAACATAGGCAGAGTTAAAGGGGAGCTATATAATTTCATAGTCTTCTTAAAATATCTTTTCCTGAGGTGGGCACCTGACCTGGGTCAAACGGTAACCTGAGATTTAGCTCCCTGCTTCATACTTGCTTCCTACTGCTCTGAGGAATTATTGACTGTAATTAAAAATGTAAATTGCAATCTGCCTCATAACATCCAACTAGGTGCACATGTAAAATGAGATTCTCAGTTCCAGTTAGTATCAACACCAACAGGGGAAAATAGGAATTATCTTACTGATTTAAAAATCTCATCTTAAATTGTGAACTAAGCAACACTGGACCAAAACAAATCCCTTTATTATGAACTGATAAAAGGGCTTTTCATTGAATAATTTATTTTCAGCTAATCATTTAATGGAGATATTAGAGCAATCATAATTTATTTTTTATTGTTTAATTTCATTTTTTTCATTAATTTCAAAATATTTTTCCTGTGTTTATTTTTATTGTTCCCTGATATTTATGGAGTATCATTCTGATTTTCAGCTGGTAAAGGTATTCTTTATAATACATCAGTTTAAGTTAAAAGGTGATCCAATGAATAAACAGTACAAGTGATACAAGAGAAAAGTTTGAGGGCATAGGTCTAGTCCACGTCCCAAAGACAGTCACTCTAATTGATTTGGTTAATTACCATCACCCCTTCACACAAGTTCAGACCCTCTCCTGCCTCTTGATTGACAAGGCTGCCTCGGGTCACTCAGATGCTCATCCTTGTGCTGGTCAGCAGCTATCCCTGTGCTAAGAACAATATAGAACTGACATATTACAGTTATAGAAGAAAACAACACTCCTAGTATAGTTCTTTAATGCCTACTGTTTTCCTTAAATGTTCAACTTTTTGGTGCAACATATTTTAATCTAATCCATAGAATTTAAGGCAGGATTTGAGATAGGTCTCTGCTGTGTTTCTGGTGTTATATAGAACAGTCTTTTAAAGTAAAACTATATCCATGACATATTAATTCTTAATTACATTGAATTAAGTAAAACTTAAAGATAAATTATGTAAACTGGTTATATGCGTTAAGATGTATTGTTAAATTTACAAATATAAGGTTGATGATTAAGTACAAGTCTTGCCTTTATTTATCAACCATACATGTAAAATATATGTCCTTTAATATAAACAATCAACTTTAAAAAGAAGCTCAGAATTTCTTCACATAGATGTAGATCTGTAAACTTTAAAATTCCAAACAAGTTTTCTATTCATTTTTAAGGAATTTTTTACATTATATCGTGGAAAAAAAAGATTTTTTAAAAATAAAATTTGAGGACATTTACTGTGCTATATATATATATATATATATATATACATCATATATATATATGTATGTATTTAAAAGTTAAAAACACATTTGTAAGATAGAAATTCAAATTTATAATAATTTCTTTTATAATTCTAAATTTTAAAAAATAGCTTAAATTCAGGTGATAGTTTGTGTTTCAGAAAAATAAGACACTAATAAAGGACGCATAGAACTAAATCATTCCTTTTGTTAAGGCCATTTTCAAAACTCTCACACGGAGAAGCAGGTAATTCTGTGTCCTTTCACTGGTACATTTTCTCAGCTTCAGAGCAATATCACATTGCCCTCTAATGGATTTTTCGAACCACTACAAACCACTATGTAGATAATAAGAAAATAAGAAAAAGACCATATTTCAATGGCGATGGCAAATTTCCAAGAGTTATACTAATATAAGGTTGGTTTTAATTACTACTGGTATGATTCTTTATTTATGATGATGATTTTAAAAACAATTAATGTAGTCATTTTGTAAATCATATACACTCAGGTTAAAGCTTACTTTCATAAGGCCAAAGTCACTTGATCTTCTTTGCAAGCAGTTAGATAACATTATTAGCTCTGCCAATAAAATCCTCTCATTATTTTAGTATCATATAAAGAACTTAATGTATTCATTGTACCTACAGCCTTGACAGCAAAATGACAGAATTTAAATAGTTTTTTCTCTTTCCTCAAATCAGGATATTTAGAAGTATGCACATATTGTTAATTGTACTTTTATATTTTCAAATAATGCTGAGAATTCAAAGGATTGGAATGCTAGGTCAAAGGTGTGGGCTTTAAGGGGTCAGGTAGTTTTCTTGGTCACAGCATGATTTACATCCTTGATTTACATCCTTTACATCCTTGATCACAGATGTAAAGATGTGAACCTTTTACCAACACAAGGGGAAGGGAGGTGTCTCCTGTATTTTAAGATATGGGATTATATACGTTCAATATTTGTATTGCATAATTCATACTAGTACTTAGCTTTTACATCAAAGCACAAAAATTAATATGATTGCGAATTCTTATTCCCTACCAGCATTTTGCTTTTACCTAGTTGATAGACTCTAATTTTATTTTCCTTAAATGAATAGAAGATACAACTCAGTAAAGATAGGCTATATCTGTACATCCCCACAACCAAAAAAAGATATCATGTCTGAATAATTTATTTTATATATCTTATTGATACACATATTTGTGTGCACATGCATACATATTCTTTTTGCTTTGGGAACTCACAAAAGGAATCAGTAATAATTTTGAGGAATAATCCAAATTAGTAAATTAGCCACTTTCATAATTTTCTTTACAACCATAACCATAGTCCCTTTTGATTTGTCATTGGTAGCATTAGTAATTTTCTACATGATGTATATTTCACTAAGTAGTATATACTATGTGACTTAGAATATCGATATATATTCTAATATATATAGTGTTTTTTATTCTTGCTTCAAAAATCAGGCTAAAAATAGCAACTCAATTGATAAATCTTTAAGATTTGTCTTCAGTGAAATTCTAAAAATTTAGACAACTTGTCTTGCTCTAGTGATATACATTTACCTCCTAGCAGTTTTACTTAGAATCAATCTAAAATGAGATTTAACTACTAAAATCATCTAGCTATCTGAACAATGGTATTCAGTCTATGAACTAGTTTCCCCTTGTGTTTCCTCTGTCAGTGATCACTCCTATGGTTTAATTCAATGGGTTATAATCAATAGCAATTTCACCCTTTCACAGTCCAATCTTCCTTCAAAACTCATCTCCAGTTCTACTTTTTCCATGCAAGTTGTATCTTTAGTATCTTCTAGCCTGCACCTCTAAGACCATATTAAAGATACTGCATAAAGACTTATTATAAGAATCGTACATTACACCATATTGAAAATTTTTTTCCAACTCCCTCACTAATTTGAAAGTTCCTAAAGATCACAACCTTTGATGTACTCATTTTTGTATACTCAGGCGAATGGCATTACATTTCATAAAGACACTCAACAGAAGCTTCTTAAATAGAATCAAATATATACTGCCACATGAGACAAGGACCTGCAAGTTGGCTTTGTGCACACATAGGTGACTGCTTATCCCAAAGCATGCCCATAGATAGAGCGTGGCAATGGTCCTTCAGCAGGCAGAGCTGTAATGAATGTTACAGCACTGTATCATCAATCAGTGTCACTGGGAAGTGGAAAGAGTTCCAGAAGTCCTGATGTTGGAGAAGACACTAATTTAAGGAACTGGACCCAAACATCTGGGAGGCTGGAAGGAGTACAAATGGAATCGTGGCATGAGGCAATGAAATGACGAAAATGGGAGAAGAAATGGCAATCACAGGATAAATGTCCAGAGTTCAGGGAGGGGCCTTTAGGCCCATCTTTAGCACTGAAGTGTGTCCTCCCGTATCACTCTGCCCTGTCACTCTTGCTCACCACCCTAAGTGTTATTTATTCTCCCCATTCCCATGTTCCCTGCCATGGATCTACTAGTATAAGAGTGTGTTTTTCTTTCTCACATTATATTTCATTACAAATTGTCAAGTTTGATCAAACCGAAGAGATTTCAAGACGACAAAAAAGGAAATAGAACTACTTTGCTTTTGTAGAAGAATGGGATCTGATTTCTTTAATTCCCAAATCTTCATTAAGCCTATGACTTCTGGTGTAGCATAATATAGATTTCCAACAAATAATCCATATAGAATGAGACTTACACTCATTTGCACTTAGATGCTTTTTTAAGAAACCTGTAACTGCTCCCAGTAAGTACTGCAGTTCATATTCTTCACAAGTATACTGAATACAATTTTTAAAATCCAACAAAAGTTAGTTTATGATAAAGACATATGTAGTATGAGGAACTCTGGGGAACTCCAGAACCCCTATACAATCTGTACATTCCTATGAACCTACAGGACAGAGAATTCTTTACCTTTTAAAAGTAGGATGTGCCATGGGATTCATGAAGTAACAAAACAAATATAGCGCATCTTTCTGAAGCATCAGTTTTACTCAATTAATAGGAACATGTTGCTTTTGTAATTAAAAAGGAGAAATACATCCTGGAGTTCAATTTTTTAAAGAACACAAGATTTTAAAATATCTTGAGTGCAGGGGGTTACTGTGCAGAAAATCAGAGAACCGTGGGGTTAGAAGCTCATTATTTTCTGTCAGAGGTATTTCCAGGGGAAAAGTGTGAGAAATACTAATGTTCCTCTGTGGGTGAAACGAAGGAAATGCAGACTATAGAAAGTCCAAGCTATGACTTCAATTGTACACAAGTTCCTGTGAGATTCTTATTACTTTCTTTTTACAATATAACAGCATCATCTTGCCGAGCCTCATAGTGGACATGACAGACCCTCAATTAAATATTTTAATGGAACTAATATGCTTGAGTTTTCCTTCCTATTTGCTGAAAATGTAGCAAATAACAATTTTTAATATCAAGGAATGTGTTTATTACTAAGACAACATTGGCTACATAATGCTATTACATAAAGAAAATACGTGTAATCTTACATTAATTTGTCTGCAATTAGAATCATAACTTGGATCTGCTACATTCTGAATTTCCTTAAGTGCTTAGTTTATTTTATTTTCAAAATAAAATAAATGATGACAATGTAACTCAATAGCATTGGCTTGTTTAATCAGAGACCACCTTGAATATGGCACTTCTTATAGTCTTTGTTTAATCAACACCCCTCCACCCCCCATGCCTCTGTCATGCTGGAAACTATATCTAGTTCTGCTAGAAAACAGGATGTATGAAATATGGTTGACCCTACTGTGTAATATATAAGTCAAAACAAAAGATGCAAAGCAAATCTTCCTAAAAATATGATCCAAAGAATTGGCCAAAAGAAAGGGCTATGGGAAAGACCTCACTTTTAAAATGTGAATTTGATTGCTTTCTGCATTTTTGATAGAAAACGTATTTGATTCTTTTTCATTAACCAAATATAAAATCAATTCCAAAGATATTCCAAACACAGAAGTTCACCAGCAGTATTCTGCAATAAAATAGAAAATGACCTAAGGCAATTCTAAGCGTTTCCTTCAAGGTCAGTTTTCTCTGAAGCTTATCAGAAATATAGATGAAAATGACATATATAACTGACACTTCGATTTCTGCAGATTTACTTGCAAAATAAATAGAATTTATAATCCTAGTAAGTGAAATAGTTACTGATAAAGATATCAAAAAAGAGAGAGGTAAAACTAAGCTGAATATCTTGAAAAAGTAGCCCCCTAAACTAAACTCAGTTGTGAAATAATTACATAGTATAAAGTAATCAGTCTGGCCAATATATTCATTTTTTAAGGTTTTATTTTTATTTTAAATTCTTAACATAGTTTTTAGACTTGTTTCTGCTGTGTCTTGCAGTCTTTGTCCACATATATGATTAAAATCTGCAACAAAAATCATCTGAGAACCAAAGCAGGAGTCTGGCCCAGGATGAACTTACTGGTTTAATTCTACCACCAAGAGCAGATTCAACCTTCAGCTTAATTTCATCCAACGCAAGTAGCAATTTTCAAGTGCCAGTATTTCCTGATATGCTTGTCTTGTTAAAATGCAGTATTACAATCTTTAGCGGTTGTTTTTTAAAGGATATAACATGGAGACATTGTGTGAGCAAATGTATAAGCACGTTTCTCCCTCACTCTGTATCTTTTTCTTAATGTGAAACGTTTTTCTGTGTATTTGCATTTTCATGTTTATTTTCAATTGTGAGTGCATCTTTATTTTCTCCTTTATTTCATCCTTTGTGTTCTCCTTTCTCTTTCCACTGTCTTTTCTCCTCAATAGGCTTAATATAAAAATGTTTAACATTATTTTTTTCTTATAAAATTATACATCATAGAACTATTTTTAAATGCTTATAATATATAGTTGAACATAAAAATAAGCCAGTAATAACCATTATTATCCATTTTGGTGAGTTTACTTCCTGTCTCTTTTATGCGTATATTTAAATGTGGGCTAATTTCTAAATGTATGCAATTGGTTTCAAAATTGACGCTTCAACTTGCAATAAAGGAGAGAGTGTTGACTTCAGTGCTCCCTCTATATACCACTTACTAATAATGTCTTTGTCACCATGAGAGACAAAAAATAAATCAAAGTCTGTATTCTCCATCTCCATCATCATCGTGGCAGCATTAATTGGACAGTACCGTCATCATTCCCTTTTCTCCTTATCTTGCTTTTCCCATCATGCTGTATATTACTACCTGACATTTTATATATCTCTTGGTGTATTTATTTGCTGCTTATCTCTCCCACTAGAATATAAGCTCCATAAGAGCAGGGCATTTGGTTTGTTCATCACCACAACCCTAGTACTAGAATAGTGTATGAGTAAATATACACATTCAATAAACAGTTGTGGGATAAATGAATTAAATGTATAAATAGTTTCATATTTTTAGTACTTAATTTTAAGAGTAGTCTTTATATTTTCATCACATATTTATGGTTTAAAAGTGATATTTATTATATAATACCTACTTTTGTTTCTACCTTGGGTTATGATCATTTAACAGGGGAGATAAAAGTTTTCTTCTACCTAATCTAATCTATACAAATATGATGTATGTCACCAATGATTCTCATTCTGAGAAATGAGTAAAATGAGATATTACATTTCTAGTATTTGCTTTTCTCTCTCTCTCTCACACTTTCTCTCTCTCTTCCTTCTTTTCCTCCCTCCCTCTATTTACCAGAATAAAAACATTGCAACTATAGATATTATTATTAATAGTTCAAAAGGCTAAACATTAAACAAGATGGAAATGTTTCCCATTGCATACTGGAAGAAGGGATAGAAAGACAGCTTTTATAATTTACAACACAATACAAAGCAATTTGGATTTTAGAACATACCAACCATCCAGTATAATCTCTGCCAGCTTCACATTAATAAGACAAATAATGATGGAGTAACCCCTCAGTTAGAAGTTATTGCATAGGGAGTAGCTTATTGTGTTGGAATCAGGCCCTAACACCTGCTATGTGATCATGCCTGAATCACTCAAGTTCTGTTACTGTCTCTAAAAAGGACAGTAATACTACCTTTTTATAAATTTGTTGAATGGATTAAATAACATACTGCATCTAAATCATTAGCACAAGTGCATAAGGGCTGAATGAATGTTTGCTTCTAATATTACCGTTAAATCTACAAACCTAAGCAATTTCTGAGATACTTGTAATTTCTCTACTAGCTGAGTCCCACTCACTGGAAGACAAATAAAATAGATGAAAGGGGAAAATAAATCGCAGTTGATTTCCATTTGAGAATACTCCCTCCCACTGCAGCAATAGTGAAATCAGTTCAAAATACACACAATTGAAATACAATAGAAAGACTCAATTTCTTGGTGAATCACTTACTAAATTCCATGATACCCACACATCCCTGTTTTAGTCTTTCCTCTCTGGCCATGTCTTCTTTGGCTCCAAAGGCTCTTTCCCTCCTTCCCCTGGCCATTAAATATTAAATTGCCTGAAGACTCTCTTCTTCTCCCTGTAAGGTCTATTCCAGAGGCATCGCATTCACACCAAAGGCTTCCGGTATCTCCCCTAGGCACTTGACTCACACATTGCTAGGGATTAAATGTTTGTGTTCCCCCAAATTCATGTGCTGAATCCTAATCACTAAGGTGATGGTATTAGAAGGTGGGGCCTATGGGATGTGATTAGGTCATGAGAGCAGAGCCCTCATGTAGGATTAGTGCCCTTCTAAAAGAGGCCCTCGAGCTGCCTTGCCCCTTCCACCAAGTGAGGACACAGTGAGAAGTCAGCAATCTGAAACCTGGAAGAGGGCCCTAACCAGAACCCCACTCTTCTGGCACCATGACCTGGGACTTCCCAGCCTCCAGAACTGTAAGAAATAGATATCTGTTGTCTATAAGTGACCCAGTTTATAGTACTTGTTACAGATGCCTGAATGGACTAAGGCACACGTTCACATTGCTAGACCATGACTGTCTCCAGACTTTCATATTCAAGTAACTACTTGATTATCATCTGGTGTGTCTCAAGGCCTTAGTGACTCAATAGGTCCATAACAATCTTTTGAATTTTCTACCAAATCTGTCATATGCCTATTCATCCAGCCCCACTAAACATGTCTCACAGAATTCTGCCCTCTAGACTTTTCCATAAATCATTTCTGGGACTATTACTCTCCTCCACACACCCAAGGAACAAATTCGCTGGTTTCAACTAATTTGATCTCAATTCAATACTCTATTAATTCCAAACAATTCTAAGTCTTACCCTTCACCACATATCCATCTCACCACAGTCATTTGTTCTTACATATTCAATATTCATTTTTTATTTCAAAATCAACTTTATTGAGATATAATTTACATATAATAAAACACAGCCATTTTTAGTATTATAGTTTGATGAGTCTATCAAATAAACGTATACATCCCAGTACTTAGCACAATTCAAGACTGAAAACATTTCCAGCACCTCAAAAAGTTCCCTAATGCTCCTTCGTAGTAAATTCTTCCTACCAACTCCCAATCTCAAGCAACCACTGATCTGCTTTCTGTTATTGTTTTGCTTTTTTAAGTGTTCCCAAAAATGAAACTTTCATGTCTGCCTTCTTTATTCAGGATAACATCTATGATTCGTCTCTATCAGTGGTTCATTCCTTTTTATAGTTGAGTAGTATTTTCTTGTGTGGACATTTATCTGTTGATGGGAATTTGGGTTACTTTGAGATTTCACTATTATGAAAGGAGCTACTATATTTGTGTTTTCATTTATTTTTAATAAATACCTAGAAGTGGAACTACTGATCATACAATAAAGTATATTTAGCTTTATAAGACATTGCCAAAAGTTCCCAAAGTGTACTGTAGTGCTTATTTTAAATACAACATACTTATAATTTACTTTGTTTCCTAAATTTTACAATTCTATTTAATAATTTATTGATCTATATTATAATTTGACCACAAAAGCCTTGTGCAAATGGCTCAGGTAAAGGGGGAAAGGAATTCTGAATGCTTTATCATAGAACTTATAGAGAGTCTTCAAAAAGTTCACAGAAAAATGTGTATTATTAAAAAAATATGCATGGATTTCAAAATTTGTTCTACAATAAACTTGGACTAAGTTGTTACAACATGTCTATACAGGAGTTAGGTTGAGGTACTAAGAAGGATAAGACATCAGTTTGAAAAGAGCCTCTATCAAAGCAACATGAATTCTGCTAAAATTGAAGCAAGAAGAAAATCAAACTTATGGTGAAGCTTGAGTGGAAGAATGGTAAAATCACTGATGCTTTACAAAAATCTTATGGGAAAATGCCCCCAAAGAAATCAGCAGTTTATAAATAGATAATACATTTTAAAAAGAGACAAGACAATGTTGAAGATGAAGCTCTCAGTGTCAGATCATCCACATCAATTTGCAAGGAAAAAACTCATCTTGTATGTGTCTTAATTGAAGAGGATCAAAAATTAACAGCACAAACCATAGCCAACATCATAGACATCTCAATTGTTTCAGATTACACAATTCTGTTTGAAAAATTAAAGTTGAGCAAATTTTCCACTCAATGAGTGGCAAAACCATTACATCCAGATCAGCTGCAGACAAAAGCAGAGCTTTCAATGCAAATTTTATACAAGTGGCATCAAGATCCTGAAGCATTTCTTTAAAGAATTGTAACAGGAGATGGAACATGGCTTTCCTAGTACAATCCTGAAGACAAGGCACAATCAAAGGAGAGGCTTCTAAGAGGCGGCAGTGGTCCAGTCAAAGCAAAAGAGGACTAGTCAAGAGCAAAGGTCATGGCAACAGTTTTTTAGGATGCTCAAAGTATTTGCTTGTTGCATTTCTGGAGGACCAAAGAACAACATCTACTTATTATGAGAGTGTTTTGAGAAAGTTAGCTGAAAACCCCTGGAAAAGCTTCACCAGAGAATCCTTCTCCACCACGACAATGCTCCTGCTCATTTCTCTCATCACACAAGAGCAATGTTGTGAGAGTTTCAGCAGGAAATCCCTAGGCATCCACCTTACAGTCCTGATTTGGCTCTTTCAGACTTCTTTTTGTTGTCTATTCTTAAAAAATTTTTACAGAACATCCATTTTTCTTCAGTTACTAATGTAAAAAAATCTGCATTGACATGGTTAAATTCCTAGGACCCTCAGTTCTTTAGGGATGGACTAAATGGCTAGTTAGTATCATTGCTTACAAAAGTGTCTTGAACTTAATGGAGTTTACGTTGAGAAACAAAGTTTATATTTTTTATTTTTATCTTTTATTTCTATTTTTCCACAGACTTTTTGAATTCCCCTCATATGAAAAGAAAGCAAGTGGAATAATCATGGCATTTCTTGTTAGTATGTTCTAAGCACAGAGACTCTTACTTCTCTGAAAATGTTTTTTGGAGGGGAGCAAATGGCCAAGGGTACACATACAACAACTGTTTTTTGTATCCCACATAACTTTTCCACTGAAAAGCAGTTGTTCACTTTTGCCTAACCATGGAATAGACCAGAAGTAGAGATTAGTTACAAAAGAAATGCTTTGTGGGTCTGGGGCTAGAAGATTGTTTCCTAGTGCATTTATAATACTATGTCTGAACAGTTAGATCAAGAGCAAACAAGGAAAGTACACAAATTACTGTATACATTTTATCCAGTTATGTATATCATCTAGAAGAATTGTATAAAGGATCAGTGTAGAATAGTTTCCTTAATTGATATTTCTGTCTCACAACTATGCTTCCTATGTAAAACTGCAGAAATTTGATTAAAACTTGATGGGGAAATTTAAACACGTACACACACACACACACACACACACACACTTTGGTATAATATAACAGAAGAAAAATCTTCAGTTACCAAATGAAAACACTATATTCTGCTGCTTCCTTACCTCCTCACTGGCTTCCACAGTTCCTAGCTTAGTGCATAATAAGTCAACAGAACATGTCAAAAAGTGAGAAGTCTTAAAATCAAAGGAAGACTGCATAGGATTTCAGGCTCCAGCAAGTCATCTGCAAAGCACTCTTGGATAGTGGTGAATGTGTTTTTATCCTTCTTAAATAATTAAGGTGCAAACATGCATTAGCAAGGAAATGACGTGTTCAGGGCAACACAGTTATGTTCCTGTCAGCCTACTATCGACTTCTCTCCAGCCTTAAAACTATTCATTCAGCTTCCTTGATACCCAAATCCCCACAATTCAGTAACAAGGTCAGACCACAGGTTTTATAGCAGTACATTGCCATATTGTTGAGGGCATTCAGAGGGCATAAAAGTTCCCATGTACTAATTTATTTTCTCCAAAACAAATTCCTTTGACATGTTACATACGATCTTTATAAGTCATCCTCAACACAGGAATTTTTTTCTAATTGGTAACAAAATACTTCTTCATGCAGTGTGTTTACTGTACTAACAATGAGATTTCACTTTTTGTAGTATATCGTATTTCAAGGCACTTTGTTTCATACATATCTGCATGTTCAGGCATTAAGTCTTATAAAATAATTATTCCATTTTGGAACTGATTCTGTGTGTGTGTGTGTGTGTGTGTGCACATGCAAATGCACACATATGTATAACAAGGATATTTTTGTTTAATAGTAACCAAAAAGTCTTTACTACAAGATAATTTAAAACAAATATTGGGAAATCAGAAATGTCCACCGAATCTGCCTAAGCACAATGCATACATGATTCATATCATTACCGTGACTTCTTAATGCTTTCTGATGATTACCAAACAAATGTTACTATGTAACCAGGTTGTGGTTGCTGACGACTTACATAAATTTCTTTGAAGATAGTTACCTTATGCCAAGTAAATTATCTGTGTTTTGGTTTATTTTTAAAATGTCATTTAACAATGCAATTACTTACAATAAGGTATCTTTCAATTATATATATTTTAAAAATCTATTCCACTTCTTCTAAGAATGTTGGCAAGACTGCTTTCCAGATGTTTGCAGTTTTGGTTAATTGTTCTATATGAAATATGGTAGAACTCACAGTAAATGTCAAAAACTGCATACTGCAATCATTAACATAAATGACCTGAGCTCTTTTTTTGACAGTCTACCATAATGATTAATTACTGCCATTGTAAACTCACAATTTCACACTAGCTTTCCTGAGCAGGAGGATAAAATCTGGGCTATTACTGTCAATTACACACTAACTTACTGGATTTAGTCATTAAATGCTAAGTAAGCTTTTTTCTTTTCAAGCAATTAAAATGTTACTTTTCTTGTCATTTGCAGTAAGTCTCTGTTTTCAGCATATCGCATATAATTCATCAAACCTATGGTGCATGTGCAGGGTGATGAAATCTAACTTAGCCAAAAAATTTCTGAATCCATTACAGAAAGCCTTGATAAAACACATAAGATTTAGGTTTTTAAGTTTCATCCAGCACTTTGAGTTTTGTTCTGTCTGACTCTAAAAGTACTCAGCAAAATGCCACCTGCAGCATATCTATAATTTTCACAAACTATTATTTCCTGAAGCAAAACAAATGGACAAATAATAATAATAAAAAAAATACAGTTGCTAACCCTCTGGGCAATATCACTTTAAATACAATAACAAGATAAGGAAGTGAACCTGCAACAACTAGCGTCCTTTCAATTCATTGTCCTTTCAATTCATTGCAGCCTGCTCCTCGCAGGTCATTTCTTGTTTCACCCTGACTGCCTAAAACAACAGTCCAATAAATTTCACATCTGTAAACTCTCTTGGCACATGGACTAATGCCAGTGCTTTCTGTAGCTGAAATGCCTCATGACTGTATGAATGTCCTAATCATCTTAATTTAAACCTGAATCTTAGTTTGAGCCTAGATCTTTTAAAAACAATTTCCAAATACTGGTGTTCTAAATTGACAACCCTGAGCACAATGCTATTTTGTTTTCTTTCTAAAAGTCTTTTTGAAATACATGTATTTTTTTTAAAAAAAAGGATGAGGGATGAGTAAACACTTAAAATAAAATTTTGTTATATCAATTTACTTTCTATTTTCTATCTAAGCCTACTATGCCAAGAAACATATAACAATCAATATGTTAAAGACTTATCATATTTTTCAAGCTAGTCGTAAGGAAAGCCAAGCCCAAGCAGTGCGGAGAGAAGAGTGCCATGCTCAGTGAACCCTATCATATAGAAAAAACATTTGCGTATCACACAAAATATTTAAAAGGACCTCCCCCAAAATTAAATCAATAATCGCCATTTGATCCAGCTGTCCCACTACTGGGGATCTACCCGAAGGAAAAAAAGACATTTTACAATAAAGACATCTGCACTCGAATGTTGATAGCAGTGCAATTCACAATTGCAAAGATGTAAAAACAATTCAAGTGCCCATCAATACATGAGTGGATTAATAAAATGTGGTATATGTTTACCACAAAGTACTACTCAGCCACAAAAAACAATGGTGAACTAATACCTCTTGTATTATCCTGGATAGAGCTCGAGCCCATTCTTCTAAGTGAAGTAACACAAGAATGGAAAAACAAGCACCACATGTACTTACCGTCAAATTGGTACTAACTGATCAACACTTATGTACACATATGGAAGTAACATTCATTGGGTGTTGGGCAGGTGGGAGGTGGGTGGAGGGGATGGATGGGTATATTCACATCTAATGCATGCAGTGAGCACTGTCTGGGGTGTGGGCACACTTGTAGCTCTGACTCGGGTGGTGCAAAGGCAATGTACATAACCTAAACACTTGTACTCCTATGATATTCTGAAATAAAAAAAAAATCTATCAACTTATTTTGGGTGACATCAATGGTCAGTGGAGTGTATTAGCATGTGTAAAAATCAGCTTGTTAAAACACATATTCTGAGACTACACTTCCAAAGATTGTGATTAAGTGAGTCTGGTTGGGGCCTGAGAATCTGCATATCTAGCAACCTCTCAGGTAATGCTAATTCTGCCAGTCTGCATACCACAATTAGATGATAAAGCATTATAGTAGGCAACATAATTAGCATCTTCTTTCTAGAGTTCTCTTCCTGCTCAACCAGATGTGGTACATCTTCCTCTGTACTCCCAAAACATTGTGACTTATACCTTGGGCCATAATGATTTGAGTATTAATTCCTTTACTAAATTTTAAATTCTCTGAAGCTAGGTTTCCATCAGCATTATATTCCTCGCAACACTTAGCACAGAACACTGGATACATTAAATCTCAATATGTTTGTTGAATTAAAAAAATAGGAGGGAATAGATGAATGACATAGTAATTCCTGAAGGCCTGAAAGCAAAGTGAGGCAAAATACCATAGCTGAAGACTCGATATATTAATAGAATCATCTACTTACCTTTCAGAGTAAGTGGGGAAAAAATTGTACAGCGTGTCTACTATACAGAGCAATGTTTCTAGCTTTCTAAGCAATTTAGAGTTCATTTTCTTCACTATATTTTACATTCAGTGGCATAATAGGACCTATTAGAGGTCCCAAGGCATTAAGAACAACAGAGTTAACGTCAAATTTGCTGCTTTATAGCTTCTACTGAATGGGAGGGTTTGGAGGATAAAGAAGGTAATGATAAGGAACCACAGGGAAATCGACTGTGATTCCAAGCCCCTCATCAAAGTGCCTGGATCTCGTTACCCCTCTGGCCAACCACACATAAGTGAAAGGCTTAGATACAGTCAGTGGTGTCACAAAATGTCACAAGGCAAGAAGGCCCAAACATTCTGGACAAAACTTCCTCTGTAAATGAAAGAACCCAGTAACATGAAGAATATTTTCATAAAGAATTTCCTTATGAGGATCAGATTTAGATCAGTATCCATCCATATCTATCCACACAGCATAATTTATTGCCAAAACTTTTACTACCATGTAATCACTGCTTTTTAATATAGGGTGAATTTTTAAATACACTATCAGTTGTATGGTTTTTTTTAAAACTTTGACATGTACACTGGAATAACCAAAATCATACCATTACTGATAAACAGTTATTTTTTAAAAACATCTCTCCAGACAGAGCTCGTATCAAGTATTGAAATGATTCAGGCAAATGACACCAAATTAAATTGCCAAAAAGATATTTTATTAGTCAGAGAAATCTCTCTGCAGTTGTACCATATCTCCTGGCTACCCAAAGCCCCTCAATTCACATGCTATTCATTAGCATCCTAAATTCTGAAATCTTAAAAAAATCTCAGCTGGCTCTTGACTCCCTAGAGAATATTTCCATATTCATACACATTGCAAGAAAGACCCTTGACAATTCCCCCCAAACTATCCCTCTAACTCTCCTCTACCATCCCATATGATTTAACCACCTCTAATGCCAAGTCCATGCATTTTCCTCTCTCTGCAGGGCAGATGGTGGCATAGGAGTGGGTTTGCCCCAAGCAACTGGAAGAACAGAATTACCACTTACTGGGCTGGGGGAATGCTCCGGGGGCAGGAGATGCAAAGCAAAAGTTTGTTTTGAGACATAAGGAATCTGAGATGCCTATTAGATGTCCAGTTGGAAATGCTGGGAAAGCAGATGAAGTTTGGGTTAGAGGCCAGAACTACATGTAAAATGTTAGGAGTCATGAAGGTTCTACAGCCTTGGGTGTGGCTGGGATCACCAAAGGAAATAAAAGTGGTCAGAGTACTGAGCCGTGGGAATGTGAGAAGGAAATGGATGATGGTTGAATTAATATCTTAGCTAAGCTTATGAAATGGGAACATTAGATACTTTCTTTTTTGTTAGTTACAGGGACATGTTCTCTTTATGTGAAATCCTATTATTATATCTAATATACTAGAAATAGAAAATATATTCTACTGTTGTAAATTAGCTATAGGAAATGCTATTCCATACAGAGAGTAAGAAGTAATAAATCTGTAACACATAGTAAGAAAAATCATCTCTCTAAATTAAAGTATGAAAATAATTTTAGTTAGATTGTAGTTGTTAAATACATAGTGACTCCAATAGATCTATTTGGCTTTAAATATGAACTCAGTCAAAACATTTTACATTTTTTCAAATGCTGTCAGATAACTTGCTGAACGATCTTTTATTTTTCAACTAGTGGCTTTGTCATTAACTTGGCACAATTCATGAGATGTGGTTATAAACTTAAAATATTTTAAGATCAATATTTTTCCTTGTTTAACCAAAGACTGCACTTAGGAATTTTTAAAATTGTAACTATTCACTGCAGAACAATTAACCAAGCTGGCCTGGCTGTTAATAATTAAAATAAATCTAAGGAGTAATATATGTTCAAATAATTAAGTTGAAAATATTACTTATGTAAATCTGACCTTGCCTATGTCTCTGTATATCTTGCTAGGCCTTTCACTCCATGTACAATCTGCTGGAAGTAACAAGAACATTCTGTGGGTAAGAAAGAGAGATAGAAAACTTCCATCCTCTACAGGAAAACTTTTCTTTATACTCAAAAAGTTTTCGATCCAAAAACATATGAGGCAGAAGTGAAGTAACAGAAAAAAAAAAATAGACAGCAAAGTAAAATACTGATAAGAATCTTATCTAGAATCAGATATGACGAAAGCATTTAGGACCAACAATTAGGTGAAAATGAGGAGCCAGACCTCTATTAGGAAAGAGCAGCGTCTGCCAATCCTGTTTACCCCTGGACCACGGCCACAGGGAGCTTGATGCCCAGAAGGGCACTGCAGCCCTCTGCTGAGCGCATTCACTCCACACCAGTGCAAACTGAGAGCAGGTGACAGCTGCTCTCCATCCTCAAGGACATGTTGAGGAAACTTGTTTTCCAGCAGAAGTTTTATCTAATAGACATTTTGGATGAAGCAAGGAAAAATTTGAAGTCAAAGAAGTACAAAGGATATTAGAGATTCGGCAAAGAAATTTGAAAGACAATACTCCCAAGGATTTCTGGAACCTCATTAAAATAAGTTATCATATGGGAAGAAATTTTAAAAATACAATCTTCAGGATTTCTTGAACCTCATGGAAAAGAAGATTCATATAGATATCTAGTTTCTAGTTCATTTTCCAACACAGTTGATTGATAGGCTAAAAATAAAACTTCTAAGGGAAGGGAAAGAAATTTCAAATGTGATAGCTAAAACAAAGAGTTATGCATTGATCATCCGATGATATGAACATCTACAAAATGTATCTCCTTAACTTAGGTTAATGTGTATATGTTTACATGTTAAATATTGAATTTGATGCTAAGAATACTTCACTGGTTGCATAACTATACACATAATCTTCTATAGTCTGTGGTGGAAGCATTTGACAGAACAGCTCTAAAACTATCCAGTATCAACACAAAACACTCTTGTTATTCCAAATTGCAGCACAGAATTATTAAAAACTAAGATTAGGGGGTCTTTTATTCCTGTTTGTATGAACAGACATACATGCACACATTTACACACAACTAAGGCTAACAGGTTTTCATAGATATTTTACATAAACTGCTAAGCCCATTCTTTTCAATTCCATTGCAATATTGACCAACACCCACAAACAGAGTGACCCTCTAATAACGACATTTTCATCTTAGAGCTTACTGTAACAAGACCTGGCTTTGAGAAACTGGGTAATTCCTTTAGATTATATATAAGCTTAACAAGCCACACTGTCAAAGCAGTAATTCACAATCTATGTAACTCATTTCTGTTTAAAATAGGAGCTGACAGAACAAACCCCCTGCAGCTCAGAGAACTTTCCTCGTGTCCTAGAAGCTCAGTTTCCCCAAGTCCCATAGCGTCAGACTCATCCTGATTTACCAACCATCGGAAGAGTTGTGCATGTTCATAAATATTTACCTGATTCTAAGATGTCATCAAGCATAATTGACTCTCCTGACTTATATTGGTTTTAGGGAAAAATACCATTACATTCTCACTTTCTCTCTCTAAATGTGTGTGTGTATGTGTGTGTGTGTGAGTGTGTGTAGATTTGGGTATTTTCCCTCATATCACATTGTTGTGGGCTAAAAATATATAAATACATATTTATCTTACTATAATATTTATTTATATGCAGATTTCTATGTGCATATGTGTGTATGTATAATCTTTATATGTGCTTACTAAAAGGTTGGATGTGATCATTTATAATTGGACAAAGCATGTGCATGTTTTTATTTTCTTATCTTGATAAAATATGTATGATTTTTACACTGTCTCAGAAAAGTTACAGTGAGGGAAGCACAGTGTGGTTTCAATCCTATATTTAAGTTTTACTTTTGAAATCGCTATTAAAATTTACTGTTTCTTTGTACTGATAAATACGATGTAAATTATTTCATTTTTTTCTTCCCATCTGTGGTGTTTCTCAGGAGGTTGTGGGAGTGGATATATTTAAGACTTTATGAATATACCTTCTCAGGGACTTCACATTCCAAGATGGTGGTGACCAAATCTTCCCCTCTATCTCAATTGGCTCTTAATTAATAGTTGATAAATGAGTACATGGATAATAAGTATGAGATTTTCTGGGTACAGGGACAGAAAATGATCACAATAGAGTCTCTGTGGCCCCAGACACTTGGATCCATTAAATGGGACGGACACTGCAAGCAGACAAAGCCGCACTGCAGGGTGAAATTCTCAGCCAGTTGAGACATACTGGCCAGTTCAGTCCACAAATATTTACTGAAAGAAAGAATGAATGAATGAATGAATGAGACGAAATGAACAAGAGACCCCAACCCTTTGTAGAAAGAGGACCCAGGTTGTCTTTAAATATGTTTGAGGTAAAGATATGAAAACCATATTGCTTGACAGGCACAAACTGGCAAGTCTCTACATGCTATGCTTGACCAGGTCAGGATAGTTATGAGACAATGGTCAGCTAATTTCTAGTGAGAGCATAATGTGTGTGTGTGTGTGTATGTATTACCTTTTGTATTATTTATTTCATGTTGGTTATTATCACTTCTTCTCTAAAGGACTTTTGGCAAAGAGTTTAGAATACAGACATATGTATTTATATTACAAAATGGAGACTGTATATTTGAAAAATTTATCAATCAAGGTTTGTGGAAAGAAGCAGAAACAATGGGAATAATAAATAAATTGGAGTTTATTATAGGAATTAGGCCATAGATAACTGTGGGCACTGCTTGAACAACTTATGTATGATGCTTGTGTCTGGTGCTAGGCTAATATCAGCAGGGCAGGCAGGTGGAGAGAAAGGTGGGATGTGAGGGAGAGAAAGGAACCTGCAAGGATGAGCTGGAACCCATAAGACCTACACTGCTCTCTCACTGCCACCAAGTTTCCAATTTTGATGATGCAGGTGATCTGTGGGACATACCAGCACCATCATCCCAGGGCTAAACGTGCTCCTGGCCCAAGAGCTGGTGAAGCTGAAAGATCTTGCAGGCATTAGAAGAACTCTAGGCCCAGCTGCCACTGCCTGCTGCCTCATGCCAACAAAGTGAGCCAGCAGATCAGTGACAACATGTATGAGCTGCAACTGCAGCTGACCCTACCTGAACTTCTAAGAGTAAAACATATCTGTTGCTTCACTTTTGCCTTCCAAATACGGCAGAAATTTCTCTTGTCACTCATCTTAGGCTAGATCTATACAGGGAAGGAGTCCTGGGAGATTTGGTTCCAGCTTGGCTCAGCTACACAGTGTGGGGCTGTGAAATCTTAGAAGGGCTGAGACTATCAACTATCTAGAATGGTCCCAGTAAGGTGCTTAGTGATCAGAATAAAAGAGTGAATTCTAATAAACACTTTCAACATTATATAAAGAAACACAAGGTGATACTACCAATGGTTCATGAAGGAAAGTAAAAAAAAATTTCTGGAACTCCTATTACATGCCCTGCACTATACTCATTGCTTTATTATTTAATCTGTATAATTTAATCCTCACAACAACATTGCAATAGAGTTGTTATTATCCCCATTTTATGAATGAGGGAACTGAGGTTCAGAGAAGGAAAGTAACTTACCCATAACTACTAGGCTAGAATGTGGTAGAACAAAGGGTCAATTCAAGTCAATTTGGTGACAAAATCCCAATCTCTTTCCATTAAACGTTGACTTTTTAAAACAGATGGACTTTAACATCTTTTAGGAGTAATCTGTCTGACCCCTTTAAACAAATCCAAAATCTAGATATACAACAAAATCAATAACCAAGCAAAATCATCCATCTGTATAGTAGCTTGAGTATCCCTAATGCAAAAATCTGAAATCCAAAATGCTCCAAATTCTGAAACATTTGAACACCAATGTGAAGCTCAAGAGAAACTTTCATTGGAACATTTCAAATTTTGGACTTTAGGATTAGGGATGCCAAATCAGTAAATATATATTTCAAAATTCAAAAAAATCCAAAATCATAACATTTCTGGTCCCAGGCATTTCAGGTAAGGGATACTCACCCTGTAATAGAAAGGAAAGAGCTAATAGAGTGGGAGGGAGAGATGGTAGAGTAGAACATAGACAATGAATTTCATCCACTTTAAAACTACATAATCCATAATTTATACAGGATTAGTAGATCGTGAGACAATTAGTTATCATATGCCATAGTCTGAATGTCTGTGTTCAGACCAAAATTCATATGTTGAAATCCTAACCCCCCAAATGATGGCATTAGAAGGGTGAGCCTTTGGGAGGTGATTAGGTCATGAGAGCTTTTCCCTCATGAATGTGATTAGTGTCCTTAACAAAGAGACCCCAGAGAGCTAGTTACTACCTTCCTAGTTAGTACCTGGATATAACCAGAAGGCCCTATGAGGAAGCGAGCCTTCACTGGGCACCAAATCTGCCAGAACCTTCATCTTGAACTTCCTAGCCTCTGGAGTATGAGAAATAAATTTCTGTCATTTATAAACTACCCAGTTTACAGTATTTTGTTATACCAACTTGAATGGACTAAGACAATGTGGCAGCCAGTTTGAGTCATTCTGGTGATGCTTTGACTGTCTTCATCGTAACTATATCTAGTGGCTACAATCAATATGTGAATTAGCTGCCTCTTCCACTACTTCCAGTTGATGTACCTCCAAAATTAAGACTTTAGATTTTTACTTTTTAGCATGGTGCTGACAAACTAGAGTGATTATGCCCATTATGTTCCAAGACAGGGCCTGTGCAGTCCTTGGACACACATATGAGAATTGCATCTCCATTACGTAGTTGATGGGGATAACAAGAAACAAATATCGAGGAACGATTGCCCAAAAAAACTACTTCTGGCAAACATCAGCTAGAAATGTGTCAGATGCTTACAATTAATTTTAATTCAATTATAATACCTACAAGGACAAATTTTCAAAGCGATGATCAAGAAAAAGATAGGATATGATGTGAGTAATACAATTTGCTACACATTCAGCAACACAAACTGTGCCTGCTTCAGTGACTCAGTCCATGTTGCCAGGTGCACACTACGTGCCTTGTTTTAAACACACACTTTAGAATTCTTTAATATGGGGAAACTGATTCCCAGAATGGACAGAGCAGAGCTTAAAATACTATCAAGTATGTTTTCCTCTGAAAACTTTTAAGTCCAATCCATCTTGTGGTTTTCATTTTTAATATTTGTCTTTTTAAATATGTTTTTATATTTTTCAAAATCCAAAATTATGTAGCTCTTTCCTTTCACCCCTGTAGGCCTTCTAGTACATCTGCTGCCCGGTGAATCAGCAGAAAATATAAGCTGTAAAAGAGGCTAATTTGACTTCCTAAAGCTTCATAAAAATCCAAATTCTCAGAAATGACTTATTTGATGTGTTTTTTGTTACCTTTCTAACCCCTCTGGTATGTGGCACCTTTTACCTAGTAGGTGCTCAGTGGTGCATGAATTGAACACTGTAGACGAAGCCTCTAATTTCTCTATGTCATTATACTATTTTAAAATTGGGAACATAGAACAGGTGACAAATTTGTGTCCTAAAGCATTAAATTAGATTATTTTACCACACATTACAAAGCAACACATAGTTGGAATACAATAGTAATAAAATTATGAACATTTTTAGTTGAGACATTTATTTGAACAAATATAGCAATGAACATGGCCAAATGGGACCATATGATCCATAAAGATATTTGCTGTAAATATGTTTATATCTAGTGATCTTCATTTTACCAGATGGTTTATGTTATACTTCCATTCATATAAGGTAAAAATAGGGAAGAGATTTCTTTTTAAAGTATTATGAATAATTCTTTCATTTCAACAAATGTCTCTGGATTGTAGACTCTGATCATTTGAAAAGTCTAAATTTCCACTTTTCCTAAGAAGTGCCCGTAAGCAGGCACCATCACCAAGAAGGTATGATGATTAGAAGTTGATATCACCTTATTATGTTTTCATTGTCATGTTTCATTTTTCCAATGATGTGAGTTTTGTAAATTATAATCCTTCTTGCCTTTGGTTTGTAATTTATGTTATCATTTATTTTAAATGTTGACTGTGTGTGCATTTGAAATGTTATCAGCCCTCCATCTTTAGAGCATAATATCATAATAAAAATATCTTTCTTTTCTGTTCTCCCTCCTCAATAAATGAAATTTATAAAATAGACCCAGAAGCTGAAAATGTTCTTCGCTATGTAGAAAAACCCAAATATCCAGTGTCTTATCACCTCTTTCTTATTCTGTTGATTATGCTGAAATTCAAAGAGAATGATGAGCTGATAAAATGGGAAGAAAAAATTAAGATCTAGGTCAAATTATTTCACTTGCAGTGTTGGTTAAAAGAAAAAAAGAAAAAGAAAAAAATGCCTGTACTGTCATATCCTATGACATTCAAATCCATCACCTCTTTAGAGTCCCACGCACCCACACCAGTTCAAATTCTCATTTTGTGTGGCTTGCACTATTGAAACAGCCTCCTAACTGATCTTTCTGCTTTTATTCTCTTTTCCTTCATCTCTACTCTGTTTCACAATGTGCCAGCATTATCTTCTCTTCCTTCTACAGAATAAAGTCCCCAAACATGCCCGCATGACACCCAAGGCTCTCTGCAGTCCTGCCCCAGTTGGCCTCCCACCTCACTGACAGGTCACGGAGCATGGCCCGACGACTTACCATTCCTCAGTCCAAGCATGTGGATACATCCCACTCCCCACTCTGCAATGTCTCACTCTCTCAGACATATCTGAAATGCCACCTCCTTCAAGATGCTTTCCTTGATCTTTGATCCCTTGCAACAAATCAATCTTTCTTGCCTTTGTGCTATGAGGGAACAGAGAAGATAATTTTCTTCTCTCTCTCATGACATTTGTACATTCGCTTTTATCTGCATTACATTGAAGTTAGTCTTTCTTATCCACTGGATTCCGAACTACTTTGGTTAGGAACTGTATTCAATCTCCTCTCTGATGGCTTTCAATCTGGGCACTCAATAAAGGTGGGTTAGTTGGATTGTGAAAAAATATATTTCAAATTAATCTAGAGTTTATTTTCTCTGGGATTAATTTGGTTCCTGAAATGGCCAAACCACTAACTTACATAGCTGAATATAACTCTTTAGCTTTAATTTGACTTTTGAAAGTTCAACAATGAAAAAAAATAAGTGTTACACATTTGAAAATGAAATTCGGTATTTCTGATGCCTGGTTATGTTCAACTGGGATAAACAAATATTTTTGGAGTGACTACTATACACAAAGCTTTAAGTTTGTGCATATTTATACATATCATCAGAGGTTGCAAACTGGTTGCCTATATGCCAAATTGCTCCTCAGAAAACATGTGTACGTGGTTTGGCCCATAGAGGGTTTTTTTAAATTTTTGAACCAACATTTAAGAACTGAGATATCTCACACCCAAGTTCAGATTTCTACCTTTCTCAAAAAAACATAAGCTCTAGCATTTCTGGGCCCACAGGCTTATAAAGTAACATATGCCTTTAGATCCTCACCATTCACATGCACATTGTATGCACGTGAAGTCATTCCCTGATCTCTTCTTGTGTGGAATCTGCCTGTCCTTCTAGGCTTTGCAAATGTGCGGCTCTGGTCAACATAATTGTTTCTCTTCTTTGTTAATTTAATATTCTTCATGAAATGCTATAATTTTAAAAAGCTAGACTTTGAACCCACATTGTTTTTAATTTTGTTTTATTATTTGGCCTTTTACTTACTTTCCCAGGAGGTGTATGTTTGTCACAAAAGGAACAAAATGGCAAAATAATACATCAGGTAAAAGGTGACAGGGCTTGAGATGTCACTGTTGTCAAGTCAAAGAGATAACATGTGATTGTACCACACTAAAAGTTTACATCTGAACAATAAAATTATAGTGCTCATCTTAAAACCATATTCTTTAATTCTTGCTTTATAATTGATAAGATAGAGCAGGAATATTAATGGTCTGAAGGGTGTTTCTAATAGTTTTAAAAAGAACTGTGTGTACAGGTAACCTTCTAACCCCTTCTGGTATAGGTTCGTGGGGTCATTTACACAGACTGGTGGCTGGCTTCAAAAGCTGGGGTCTGAGGAGTGCCAGGAATGCCTCCTTCCTCAGGCTCGCAGTTGAGACTTCAATTAGTCTCATATTTACTCACTTGTTCTCATTCGCATGTCACCTTTGAAGGCTGAGACAGGCTGTCTCCATCTGTCATAGGGTTAAATAACCATCTCCAATTTCAGGAGATTCAATGAGCTAGAAAATACAGCTCTGATCCAATCAACTTTTAAAGGACACATCTATATAACCACTAAAGAGCAACCTGGAAAAGAAAACATCGTCCTTTAGGGATTTTGTGCATGTGATTATTCCATCTCAGGTAAGACACATAGGCACATTTGGATGAACCTCAAAAGCTTCCTATGCACCCAAATGTGTCTACCACCTCTTACTTCAGGAATCCAGAAACTATCATTACACAGACTGCCTTTTTGGTAAAATATCCATATTTGTCAGATAAAATGGAAATCTAGTATTTTCTACAAGAATTCTTCCATGTTGTGATTATGAAAGTCCCTTTTCATAAATGGAATGTACCTGTACCCTATGCCTACAGCCTGGAATTCTCTGTTTTGAAGCTCTGAAGAGTATATTCGAACTTTTCAAAGATGACTTTTCTGACCAACAGTTTTGAATTTCTATCTCAATCCTGGTTGCTCATATTCCTAATTTACATGAGAATTCCAACTGTATTAATTCAGAGAAGTTACTCTCTTTATACATCTTTTGAAGGTAAATTACAGATTTCAATATTTGTCAGAATCATTTTGTAAAGTATAGTGACAGTATTAGTAACAACCCTAAAATTTATGGAGTTTAAAAGGAAAACTGCCAAGATATATCATCAAGCAAATGTTTCCCAAAGGTGCTCCATACTTGGCATTTTTGAGGATTCTATTAATCAAGGAGCAATAAATTCACTGAAATGGACATTCTTAAAAGGGCCAACATTGCTCTCTAATGGAGTCCAATCAGAGAGTGGTTCCTTGCTAGATCCGGAAAAAGATTTCTTTATTATCCATCTCCTCATGTGCCAAACATGGAAGGATAAGAGTACCTTCATCTAGAAGCTAAGTAAATTTCACAATAAGCTGCCAAATTCTAGGCCTTGAAAACATAGCTGATGCACACTCCCTTACATATCCAGGAACGGCATACAAGAAAATAGCAAAGGAGTTTTTTTCACATTGTACATTCAAGGGATAGCAAATCAGAGAAAGCACAATAATACACTTTTCCTCTTTATTAGCCTCTGCTGTGGGGCAGGGGAGGCTAAATGGGCATCAACTTCTACCAGCTTTATTACAAAAATAAATATTCAGCAACAGTATATGAAGACAACACGTCATCAAAACCTAGGAATTTGAATATGAACAATTGCTCGTCAACATGTACTTCCCTGATAGGTCTGTAATCTCTGTGGGTCTGCTGCTAAAGATGGCATTCTATAACATACTTTGTATTTTCCCAAAAATGGTCTTTTAGAAACATCTAAAATGTTTATGTCTATAGTAAGAAATAAAAATAATGTAAATGAATCTTCAGATAATTCACTCATTAAAAATTATAATTTCACTGATTTTTAGATTTAATAAACTTTAAATTCTGTTATAAGCAGCACCACAGTATTTTGAAAACACTTCTGTACAATTATCCTACCTTTTGCAGAATAACTTCAACACTAAAGACTTTTCAGTTTGCTCTCATGGAATCATAAATTCTTGGTACTACAACTGACTGTAACTCAAGATGTAGTCTAGTAACCACAATTGACAAATCAGGAAATCACAGCTCAGAAAGGATGAGAATTATTCATTGTCATACAGCAAAGTTAGAGGTGGGGGTCTACCTAATCATAGTTCAGGCTTTCTCATTATCACTGTTGAGTAAAAAAAAATAATACAATTTTGAAACAGCAAAAATGACTAAGTAAGTTCTTAAAAAGTCTAAGAAAAGCTGTCATACCTTTCAGTACATAGTCTGGAGAAACCATCACTCTGGAATAATCATACCTCCAGGGAAACTTATTTGTATGCCACCATCACTCTGACAACAGGGGAGTCAAATTAAATAGATTAGCAATTTCTACCTTATCTTGCAGGTTTTTTGCTATTATACATGTCACAACAGAGTGAGTCCAATCCTTTCTGCAATGAATGGTGTCATTGGGAAATTAGGCAATGTAAATGCCAACAAATGAGTTTTTAATGCTGATGACACTAAGACATTTTCAACATATATATTTTTTGCCCTAATAAAAATCCTTAATAAAACAATTGAGAAATTTATGAAATCCATTAATGATAATAGATCAGTCTTATTGCTCAAAGGCTTATCAAGTTCAAATCAGCTCCTAACTCCCTCTATCTGCTCAGCCCTAATCAGTGTTTTTCATTTAATACGAATGTGTTACTAATGGAGGCAACGTGAGTTCATGAATGGATTTCTGTTCTGTATCGCCTCAATGTATCTTTTTGAAAACATACACACATGCATGCGCACACACACACATATACACACACACACCACTAAACACTCCATTAAACCATGGGGGAGGTGACAGGAACTACTTTAAATTAATCCAACCCTGGCAGAATTAGACAGCTCAGAGACAAAACAAAGAGTACATTGTTATTTTTGAATGTGGCTGAAACACAGATTTTCCTGTTTCCTGGGTAAAAAAGATCTGCTGTGTGTGAATACAAAAGCACTACCGTGTATGTGGCTATTACAAATAAAAGCAAGTTCAAGGGTTGGAAATGAAAGATAAAAATCGACTTTTCTGAAAATGTCTAAAATAATCAAAACATTGTTTAAAAATAACAACTGACTTCAAAAAAGATGAAGAGTTTTCAAGTCCACTGATAGAGACGAAATACACTTTATTTGGAAATCTACCATTTTCAAGGATGGAAGAATAGGATGTCATTTATTCCACTCTACCCTTACAATATGCTATCCTCATTCACAACAGCCGGCATATATTATATAACTTATCAATAATGATAAATTCTTTGGGCTACCCACCAATGGAGGGAAGCCAAAATAAAGATAGTCCAGTAAAGCAGTAATCTAGAAATCACAAATAAGGCCTCTGGTATTCACTGTGCAATTTTGATTGGATATTTTAGCAGAAGATGTACTTTCCTAGTTAATCTTCCTTCAGAATAATTAATATTCATTACAGCTCTACCTCCTGGACCCAACCCAGTGATAAGGAAAGGGGTTGGGAAGGCATTCAAGGTTAAAAATCTGCAATTAAGATGATCATAAATGTATAAATGTCCTCTAATATACAGTGCCATAAAGCTCCCTACTTGCACATGGGGTGCATGTCCCTTATCCGGAACCAAAGGAGCACATGTGCTCTACCAGGCCAATTTAACACAGACGAGTTCTTACTTTAAGCTGTGCTGACACAGTCATGTTCAAAAATATTATCAGGTTTGTGATTCTGGCCTCCAGGAGAGACAAGGATGGTTTCAATAATTGATTACTGCTAAGTTATAGGGGAATCCCTGACATAGCAACAATAATCAGATCACAAACCATCTCTGTCAAGAACCACTTGTGGAAACTTGGAAAAAATCACTAAGTCCACCAACTATATGTATAACAAAAATTATTATATTTTTAAAAGAATTTACAGTTGGATCATCCCTGAGCTCCTAGGCTGGCAAAAGAGGATTTTTTCTTAGTGCGAAATGCAGAAAATGTTGTTGACCTCACCTAGGATCTTGAAGGAAAAGAAAGACTGTAAATAAAATGAAGTCTCTCAGGCCTCAAACCCTAAGAGTTTGCAAGGCTTCTAAGCCCAGCACAAGAAGGGCTACAAACAAAAAACCCCAATACAACAATGGTGCTGGTGGTCACGGGGTCCTTTTAAAGAATAATGTGAAACTCGATGAAAGTAGATACCAGAACTGCATCTATTCCAATGCTTGATATAGCAGAGAGGGAATAAGACAAGGAAAAGGTCAGTCTGAGGCAGTGGGGCCTGGTTCTAGCAGCATTACAATCTTCACAGGCTACTCACACTTAATGCAGAGCCTGCTGTTAAAAAATAAAAAAGCAGATTTAGTAGAAATAACAGAGCACCAGAAATTCTGGTTGTGATCTTGAATCTGCCACTTTTGGTTATGAAACTTTTGAAGAATCCTGGTCTGAAATTCACGTTTCATTTGAATGGTGAACTTTTCATTCTTTATTAAAACAACCTCTGGACACCTGCCGCAGTCACACGGTTCACACTTTGCAAGGTCCATTGATGAGTTAAACGGACACAATTCCGATTACCCGTCTCAGTTTATCAGTGTAAACATTAGATGAAACAACGTTTCATTAGATGAATTCATGTAATAATTGGAGAAATTATAAAGATTGTATAATGTATGATTTGACTGATGTAATAGGTTTACTTCCGATTCAGGGAGAAAATTTATATTATTGGAAAAAGGAAGGATTTCACACCTGATTATTCCAAATCTTTTAAGGACTGGAGTATTAAATCCCATTCAGGCTGACACTCCAGCATAACACTCCTTCTGTCTGAGTTTTAAATTCTATGAGATTATCTCCATGGAAAGAATTTCATTTATTTTACATGTAAAAACACAAAGGACTGAGAAAATCATTTCATTTCATTTTATATAATATTGACTTTCATAAAAGTAGCTCAATGAAGTACTAAGGAACATTGTTTCTTTGAGGTACTCAAAGGAACCTGTCGACCTGATCTTTGTTTTCTCTTTAAGAAAACTCATGCTTATACTTGTCAATGACATTACAATTGTCTGATTCATAAGACTCAGAGTGTCATAGCCCCCGAGTGTGACACATCCTGAACAAAGGTAGCCTTTTTATTTAGGAAGACGATAAAATTCGCCTGCCCTCCCCACCTCCAATTAACACTTTAACCCACTGCACATTCTCTTTCTCTGGCAAAAGGCCTTTCAAAATTCAAGAGTAGAGTCAGGTTTTTTTTGACCTATTATATCCCAACTTAAACAGACTATTCATATAATACTAATGCTGTTGTGAACTTTCTTGAATACTCACAAATTCTCAGAGCAGTACAAAAATTATTCTGTAGTCAGTAAGTCTGACTTCTGCCCCAATACTTAATTGAA
This sequence comes from Eulemur rufifrons, assembly GCF_041146395.1. Classification (NCBI taxonomy): domain Eukaryota; kingdom Metazoa; phylum Chordata; class Mammalia; order Primates; family Lemuridae; genus Eulemur; species Eulemur rufifrons. Next base: position 32,073,589 of record NC_090998.1, on the reverse strand, counting down.
ATTAACCTTCAGACTAAAGAAACCCACATGCATTTCTCTTTTGTGCTTTAAGATAATTATGATGACATAAATGGTGATCTACTGATGAATGACCACCACTGTTCAAATGATGGGAGAAACTTGAAAACATCTTCGTTGGGCTCTGACAGATTCTAAAGAGGGCTGTTCATAACTTTCTGTAATAAGTAATTCAGTCTTTCTGACTCCATATAAGTTCAATTTAGATGACTGTCTTTTCTTGTACCATTTTATTTCTATCATGGATAATATCAAAGACCTTTTTGCTTAATCAGTCAACTAAATAGTACTGGTAAACACCTCTGAAAGCTATTTTATTTTTAGTGTGTGATAATACGCAATATCAACCCTTGTGGTGTGGGGGGTGTGTGTGTGTGTGTGTGTTTGTGTAGATTTTTGCTTATGTGTTTTAGGAATGATTTTTGCTTTTCCCTTTTCTTGCTAATTTTGGCCATTTTGTTTTATTATCACATTTTACATAGGAGAGAAGTAGGCTGTAGTTAATAAACACCAAGCAGATTTTATCTCATATACGTATGGTTAGACAGTAGACACTGGTGACATTGATATCTCAGTTTGCAGCTGCATAGGTCACTTGTAAAGTCCATGTTGGCCCAGACAAAATGTGGAGAAGCAATGGGGTTATTCAGAATTACAACAGACCTTAGGTCTTTGATCCGAGATAAACAGAACAAACCTCAGACTAAATCAGAATTACTTCTGATCACCACTTGATTGAACAAAGTTCCCATACTCTAAATGTCATGCAAATATCTTTTTAATGCACCATTTTGCTTATTTTACTTACCATTTGTGAAAGATAACTTGACATTAACATAAATAATAGCTATCATTCTAAATATGTGGATTCGTCTACAGGCTTGGAAAGCTTCTACAAATTTGGATAGGAAAAAGTTACCTATTTAAGATGCATATGCCTATCTGCAATTTGGGATATTCTGCAGTTGCATGATATAAACAAGGAAGATAATTGTGTATAAAATAGCAAAACAGGAAATACAAAATGGTCAAGAGAAAGTTGGTTGGACTGACACAAGAAGGATGAGAAAGAATGCTATAGACAGGCCTTTACAGTCAACAGTGTGACTGGAAAGGCAGCAGGTGACTGCCCCACACCGGGGTGGGGGTTTGAGAATGAGGCAAGGCAAAGATCTTTCCTCTTCAGTCACAGTTCATCATATTATGACATCTGGCCACTAATGAGTTGGCATTTTCTTTGGATCTCAACAGTTTTTCTAGCCTCGACATTATTAAAATACCAATATTCTTGGCAGGTGCAACAGATTGATCCATAGGTTGCAAACTGGAATCATGTGGCCAATATTTGAGCCACAAAATATATGTTTTATGGCCTGCACTGTTTTATATATCAAAGCTGCATTTAAAATCAAAATGTTCTATGCTTGACTCTATGAACTAGCACCTTAAGTCAGGGTTTCTTTACCTTTATTTTGTTTAAGGTCATGAGCTCCTTTTGGAATCTAATGAAAGCTGTGTGCCCCTGTAATTCGTTGTTTCTTCAACAAAGCTTATTGAACAGCTCCTAGGTACCAGTCTCTGTTTTAGGCTCTGAAGATTTTAGCAGTAGGAAAAAAAATCTATGACCCCAAGGAACTTTTGATTTAGTGAGGATAGACAGAAAATAAACAGCTATGTACGTTATGTGGTGCCTGAGAAGATGCTAGTACTATGGAGACAAACAGAGCAGGTAAGGGCAGCAGGAAGTACCTGGAATTAAAGAGGGTGATCAGGCAACCGCTCACCAAGGTGCTGATATCTGAACAAAGCCACTGGTGAGCTACTGGGCCAGGGAAAGTTCTTCGTTTTGTAACGCATGTAGAACAACATACAACACACAACATTATTCAGGCAATGTCAAGGACTCCGAGTTAAAACGCATAACATTAAATGACCAGCTCGAGTATTTTAAGGCAAAATTTAATCAGATCTTAAGAGAAATAGATCTAGAACAGGTCAAGTGAGGGCCAGTGAAAATGCTTGGAGAGGCATAAGCAGCAGGAAAAGAAGAACCCACATGGAGGTAGGAGCGTGTTGTTGACAAGAGTCACCTACCCCAAAGGTGTGCCTGGCTCTAGTATAGCCCACAAAGGTAAGAGAAGGTATAATGAAAATGAAATTCTGAGATGTCAATTCTTAGAACACCTTAATTGCTGTTATAATTAATATACAAAACAAGCTGAGACAATGGATATGGAAAAACTGATGACAGAATGGCAAGGGCTTGCACTGACTTCTGACTCTGAAAGTAAGGGGTGAAGCATCTAGTTCCACCACCTCCATGCTCAGCTATCTCTTTATACTTTACAGCATGGAATCATCCATTTTGATGCAGAAAGAAAAGAGAGGGAAATTAAAATTGGTGTGTTTTTAAAAAATTCACTGAAAATATTTCTGTTCTTTTAGCTAAATTACAAAAGCACTAAAAAAGCATTTGAATAGAAAGCACTTAATTGTAAGATAATTTTCCACAATTAAGTGCTTGATTTAAAGGTAATATTACGTGGTGTCAGAAAAAAAAATCACAATGTAATATAAAATGAATTATACTCCCAATCTGAATGCTAAAATATATTACATCATAGATTCAGAGCTTTGTTATTAGCTTTCTTCTTTTCAATTTATTACATTAGATGCAACCACCCAGAGCTTAAAGCATTAAGATGTTATTCTTCCTGTTTATGAACTGAAATTATAGCCATCTTTATTTAGCTTTAAAACTTAAAATGGTAAATACAATACCTCTACAAATTCTGGTAGTAAAAATATCATCAGAATGACAATATAAGTACAACGATTAATTAATAATGTACTATTTTTGATAAAAATATGAATACATGCAATCCATATTATTTTCTCTCTGAATAATAGCACAACTTTTTTATACTCTGGAGAATCGAGAACTGTATAGTTACAGATGATCACATGAATAAGTGAAACTTGTTGCTGTTTTTTAAGTATTATATTGTTATTTTTCAGACCAGGTATCTTGATTTATGCTTAAGAAGACATAATATCTATTATTACAGTAGAATAATATTATTATGTAGGGGTTAAAACCATTAGAACTAGAGTTGGTCATGCTAGGTTCAAATTCTGATGAAGCTACTGATCTCATTGTTTGTTTCCTCATCTTTGAAACTGGAATATTGACAACAGCCACTACTGTTTCTGTTGTTATATAGTAAAATGTCTATTGAATTAAGATTCAGGAATTCTGATTTCTTGCCCCATCTCTCCTACTAATTAGAAATATTCCTCTAAGAATCGAACTCTCTTACCTACAGGATAAACTTGGGATGATTTCTGTGATCATGAAAGATCCACAATCTTCTGCTTCTAGGAACAGAAATTCTCTTGACTTTCTCTTCCTTTGTTCTTTAACACTACTGAAAGCACTATTACTTGACCGCTTCCTCATGAAAACCATTTGAACCTACGAGTCAAATCAAGTGTTCATGAATAGGAAGAGTTCTACTCTTGACCACACCTTAGCAAATAACTTATGACATATTAATCTTAGCATTAATATTTAATACAATCAACTTTGAAGACTATAACAAAAATAGTTATGAATATGTGTCAACAGATGAAGCACAACCTAATGCACTTTAGCTAGCCACTGGTTAAGATATTCAATGGCACAATATGGGGCAAGTAGCTTAATCTCTCTGAGCATCAAGTTGACTCATCTGTAAAATGGAGTTCATAGCCCAAACTCATGTACTTTCATGAGAATTGAATGCCACAAAGGTTGGCACATAGTGAGCTTTCAATAAATGTTAGCTCCTTAAAAGCCCAGCTGAAGGCCAAAGTCCTATGTGTGATCTTCCAGCTCCAACCACAGGCAATTGCAAAGCTTTGCCTGGCAGACCTCAGAGAGAACTGCCCTGGCCACACCAGACTTGGTGCAGTTTTCTGCAGGGAGTTGCAGTCAAGAACGTAGTCCCCGCCTAGCATCCCCAGGGTCTCTCCCGTCAGAGGCCTCCTCACTGGAGGGCCTTGGCTGAGTCACTTTCCTTCCCTGTGATTCAGTACCTTTCCACTCCTAGCCCTTCCTTCCTCCCTGCCCTGGAACACAGGGCCATAAACAGGCTGGAGCCTTATGAGGGACTCCTCAACAGTGAGACAGTCTCCCTGTCTGTGCTGCACCCACTTGACCCTCGCCCGGTGCCATCCCATGGGGAAAAGGGGACTGAGGAGTTGGCAGCTCTTTTTCCCTCTTGCTTATGTGTTGCAGTAAATGAATAAAGGCCTGAGTACTAACTACTTTGGCTCATCGTCCTAAATGGCTACCTTGAGACCTAATTGCTCAACTACTCCCAGCATTAATACTATTGTTTTATTTTTAACATTTCTTTTAATGACAATAAAGTACCCTGATTTGGAATTTACTATGTGAAATGTAAAAGAATTATACTTTTTAAATAAAAAACCACAATCAATGTACTTTTTGTCTACAGGGTTTGAAAGCAAGAGGTATTATGTTATTCATCTTTGTTTCCTCTGTGTGATTGGCTGAATTAAATACATATGGACAAGAGGTGTGGGGGAGACAGAGAAAGGAGAGAGAAGAGAGGAAGATAGAGAGAAACAGAGAGAGAAATATGGAGGGAAGGATTATAGAAAATTCAAAAAAGAATCTGTCAGGAATAATTTTTCCCATATATATATATATATATATACACAAACTATCATAAAAGTAATTTAGTTACTATGTTCTAAATATCGATGATCCTGCTCTGGACACAAATAAACCCAGCAAGTCTGTACTATGGGCTCCTTCAGGGTGTTGGTTAATATAGAGTCTATGAATATCCAAATACATACTATAATACCTACCTATTGTGCAAGCCTTATGCATTATTTATAACAAAGCAAAAATGAAACCTTAAATCTGTAATTTGGTTACCAAATATGAGTTATTAAAGTATGAGTAGTTTAGATAAGAATCAGCAAAAGACACTTACGGATACATACTAGAGATTAGAATAAATCTAAGAGGTTTCTTACTATAAAAACCAAGCTTATAGTATTTTCATAGGACTTATAAATAGCCCATTATGTTTTGGACAAACTCCATCAGTGAAACATGTTGAAATTTAATATAAACGAACATACAAACTCATTTCTTTGTGACCTATAGAACACCAGCAACCTGTTCTTTCTCAAAATTCACAGCATGGCTGTCTGAGGACAGATGGCACTCCAGGTAAGCAAGGTGGACTAGAAAAAAAATGCTAAAAGGACATCCCAAAATGTACACAGCATAAAAACAACAAAAGTTAAATGAGTATCTATGAGCAAGCAACAATTTGCAAATCAGATGTCCATTTCTAGCAAAAAATACCATATGGCCATGACCTACTATGCAAAGACAGTTTAGTCTGCATGACAGACTCTGTGCTCCATATGGAGGAGGCAGCACAGAAGGCTTTTGGTCACACATAGAGATGCCACCCACCACCACTGTCATCACCACGGAAAGGGATGATCTGTGAGCCAGTGCTACTTCTGTTTCCTCTTACCACACTTTCTCTTAGAAGTGCTGTCCCCTTCCTGTCAGATTATCATCATTCAATCACCACTACTAGTTTCAGTGATGTACATGATACAGTTAATCTTGTTAAACACATAATAATGCTTTTCTCTAGAGATGCGCACCATCAATCCAGAAGTTTGGGTTAGGGTCCTGCGGAATTCTCTCCATTGCTGTCATGGCCCCAGCTTCCACCTCAGAGATGCTCTCCTTGGCTAGTATTTTCCTTCCCCAAACTGTAAGTATGTCTTGGTGAGTATCCCTTGTTGGGGACTGGATATTTCTTGAAAGTCCATCAGATGTTGCAGGAAAGTTGGGGCCCAGTTTTCTCTCCTTTCTTGCCCCATGCCTCTTTCTCATCATTAACTTGCCTGAGGCCAACTAAAGGCTATGAGATGGAAAGGAAAGCCACACACATCCTTAGACTGATTTCTTTCTCTTGAGTCACAGTAATGTAACTGCTTGAGAGCTAGAAGCAGTTGGGTTTTCCAAGCCCCCATAGCCTGAATTTCTAGACTTTTTTATTCCTTATCAATTCTGCTCACAAAACAGCCAGTTCTTTCCTCAGTTCATCTCTTTCTTGTGATATTTTTCCAAATACAGCTAATAAAAATGAACCGACACTAATAAAGTTCTATTTTTCAATATTCTTCCTTAGAGCTGATGACATATTTATTGTCTGCCCCCTCCCCCAAAAGAACACTTTACCAAATGCATTGCCTCTGAATAATATGGATTACCATTTTTCGGCTTTGGTTATCAGCTTCCTTAGCATGTCCCCTGAACACTAAGTTGATGCAATATATTAATATTTAGGTTACATTAGCACGCCCACTCCAAATTACCAATTTCTACAGTAGGAAGAGGAACTTCTGTAACAAACAACCTCAAATCTCAACAACATTAACTTAGACCTTAAAGCTTTGTTTCTTGATCATGTAAAGTCTGAAGTGGGTATCGCAGTCCAGGAGCTCTGCTGGGTGGCTCTTCTCCAAGCAGTGACTCTGGAATCTGGCCTCCTTCCAGTATGTGGCTCTCCATTTTGTTGTCCTTTGCTTCCCAGCATGTAGGCAGGAAAGGGAGAGAGTGAAAGAGCAAGGACAACTGTATGGATGTTTCATGGCCAGTCCTAGAGATATTAATAGTATTGCTTTCTTTTTATTACCTTGCTTAGAACTCTGTCATATGGTCCCACCTGCATGTCAGGGAGCAGGAAAATGGAGTCTGATGTGCCCACAGCACAAATGAAACAACGTGGAAATGCACAATGTTGCCTCTGCCATAATTAGGTTACAGGCAGACTTTGTAGGAAGACTGAGCCTCTGGGTAGAACAGATGTTTTTTTTTCTGTAGTATTTTGTTTTCCTTACAAATTGTGGTTGTCCTATTAAAAAATACTCAAATTTAACTAGTGTTAAGACTAAGACATCATTATTATAGATCTTGACTTATGCCCAACATTTTTCTGAACTGCCTGGTCTAATCCATAACTTTTCTTCATTCCACTGACTTAATATTTTGGGGCCATGGAACTGACTACGAATTTACTGTGTTATTTCCTTACCATAGTCTAACCACATATACCATCCAAGTCAGCTTCTGAGATCAGCTTCTCTCTGGGCCATTTCTTTATTCTTTCAAACATTTATTTTTTAAAAAATATTTACTGAGTGCTACTAAATGTCAGGTGCCTGCTCTAAGTATTCAGGATTCTCTTCTGGGCTAAATTACACCCTCCCCTGAAAAATTCATATGTTCAAGACCCACTCAGTGCCTCAGAATGTGACTGTATTTGGAAATAGGGTCTTTAAAGAGATAATTAAGATTCAATGAGGTCATCAGGATGATCCCTAAACAACCTGACTGGTGTCCGACTAAGAAAAGATTAGGACACAGACACATATAGTAGAAAGTCCACCACGGGAAGACACAGCAAGACGATTACCATCTACATGCCACAGAAAAAGGCCTCAGGAGATCCTAACCTTGCCAACACTTTGATCTTGAAATTCTAGCCTCCAGAACTGTGAAAAAATATATTTCTGTTAAGTCACCCAGTCTACGGCACTTTGTTATGGCAGCCCTAGCAAACTAAACAGATTTTACAGAGAAAAACAGCAACAACAATAGATAAAAATCTTTGTGCCCTCTTGGAACTTGGCTTCTAAGCTCTCCTAATTACTGTCCTCCACTGGACACACCCCTCCCAACTAATGCTATCCCCTGGGATCCTGCTTCGTGTTTGCTGCCTTTATAGAAAGCACCCACACGGGCTCATCCTCCTGGTGAGGGCAGAATCAGACAGATTTTTAGATTGAACTGACACAGAAGAGCCTCTCAATTTTTCCCAATCAATCAAGGCTGTAGGTTATATTAGTAGCAGAAGATACAGTAGCTAAAAATTTTTGCTGACACATACAGAATTCCTAATACAATTTTTGGAACTCATGATATAGCTTTGAAATGTTCATTCAGAGATAAAGATTCCATTTTCTGCAAAAGCAGCAAATATCTACACCTAATTTCTTAATATCTTGTCAAGGTTGCTTCTCGATTCGTACACTTCATGAAACAAACGTTACTGTGTGTCTTCTCTAACAGTAAACTTTGTCTCTCCTCAAGGCAAACTCAGGTTTGCCAGGTAGCAGCTTTAACACCTCACCTAACGTATAATCCAATTTCTTTCAAGCTAAGAATGCCACGTTTCAACTTCTAGAACATTATCACTGGATTATTTCTTCTCCTTGATCTCCACTTTAATAGTAAAATATTTAAAAAAGATAATATTTGGAGTAAATACGATCTGAGGTTTGAGACTACCCAGTTTTGCTTTCCCTGTCATTCCCACCTCCAATCTTGACTGAACTCCTACTCAATCATCAAAATTCAGGTCAGAGATCATGCCCTCCAAGAACTTTCCTCCGTCTTCTTGTCTTGGCTTTTTTCCACCATTTCCAGCTAGAACTAGGGCACTCTCGCATCTTCTCCAAGCTTCCATCATAACATTTAGGACTCAGTGCTGTAATTCTATGATTGCCTCCACCTCTGAAAGGCAGAGGCTGTATCTATATTCACAAAGCAGCCTCTGTAAATGTATGATGAATGAAACAGCATTTAGCTTCACTCATAAGTCTATATATTATTATTCCTAGATACCCGCTTAAGGTTTTGGAAATATTTCTACAGTTAATTTAGAGTTTATTCCCTTTTAGCCAAATATTTGAACTTGCCATAAAGGAGTAGAAATTAAATAAAAATGTGTAAGAAGCAATGGATAGGAAATATTTGAATATACTTCAACCTTTTTAACACATATTTGCTGGAAATGGGCTATAGTTAATGATTAAAAAATAATTTTGTTTCATATTATTATATTTCATTTAAGTAAATACAACTGAATTATTTGAGAATCCTCCTTGAGGAGTCACTTATTGTTTCCAGCAATTGCTGTAAGAAAGAACACTCTATAGACAGGGGGTATGCCAGTATATAAAATAATATTTTAATATAATAGCAATTTTCTAGCCACTTAAAAAATATGTTGAAACAAAAGCACCTGAATGTAAGATTTACACAAGAAGAGAGTGTACTCTGGTAATTTTATAATACAGAATGAACTTTTTTACCTTTAAAATGTTCTAAATCAGTGATCAGATCCGCTCTGAAGGAGTATTCCTGTTCTTCAGTCTTTGTCATGTTTTTATGTTCAATACTCTTAGAACCTCTCTTATGTGCCCTATTTTCTTCACCCTGCCCTCTCCTGGCTACGGTGTCAATTTAAGTGAGAATCAAAGAAGACAGTGTACTAGGAGAGGAGTACAGATTCATGCAACACACAAAAGGAAATCGGGTTGTTAACTATGCTGCAATTTAGACAAAAAAAAGATTTTTTTTTTAATTAACTTTACCCTTTCAATAGGTTCATTATGTCAAGGGAGCAGCCTGAATGGTGGAAAGATATTTGGGTTGCTTCTTAAAAATTACCTTCTTCAAAAGTTTCAGTGTGAGGAGTGTATGCATGCCTGCAGTGTTCCAGCCCTCTGCTATCTGACTTGTTGATTCCAAGTCCTTTTCCATTTTGGTTGGGAAGGCGGTGCTCTGCGAGAAGTTTGTATGAAAAATGTGGTATCTCACTTAATTATTTCTCCAGTGAAGTTATGAATGGCATTTATAAAGGTCTTGGGGTACGGGGAGTAAACTCTGCAAATTGGAAAACAGGGTCAAAATGCAGCATTGTCCATCTTATTGGCAGCCCACACTAAGCATGCCAAGGATGGATGGTGCTGTATATTTCATTAAAAGGAAACAAACGAACAAACAAAAACCAGAAGAGAAGAGGCTGAGGCAGAGCTTGTTTTCCTTTAGGCTTTCAGAAGTACTGTACTTGCTAAACTGATTTTTAAAAATCAAACCTACCTGTGTATCCTTGTTGACCACTTCAAATATAAACTTTTTCTTTTAATAGGAATGTACTGGGAAAATTTTGGCATTCCTATGTGACTGGATTTTCAAAATCTGCTATTTTTCTCATGTTAAAAATTATAGCACTTGTTTGGTACTTTAATCCTATTTTGAGATGTCTCTGCAGTAAAGGATAAAAGCCTTAGAGCAGAACCAGGTATGTAATTTGCGAGGCTCAGCACAACATGAGCATGAGGGAGTCCTTGTTCAAAAATGATTCTGAATTTCAAGATGATGACAGCAGAGCCTTAAAACAAGGGCAGGACGAAACCCGGGGACCTGCGTGGCTGCTCAGGTACCTGCCCGTGACAGCAGCTCTGCCTTAGAGATTTCAAACAAAAACAAAATGATTAGTTGAGCTGCTCTGATTTGGTACGTTGACCTCTACTCCGGCAGCTGCTTGAACCTGAAGACTGAAGGTACGAGCACAGCCCCAGCCTTGATTAACACCACTGCCTCATCTGCTGCTTAATCTAGCTTCAAACCTACATGTCTTGTCCAGGCAAATGAGAAAGGAATATGAAAGGATCACTCACAACAAAGGAGGGAAGCTAAAATCAACCTGTTTGGGGAAGGATATGATGTTGGGGAGTTGATTTCCTCATGAGACAAATACGGATTTCTATATGATGAGGGCTCGTCTATGTAAGGCATTTACAGTGAACATCAAAGTAAGGCATGTGACTCCTTTTTTAAGGATAAGGGATGTTAGGCTGACAGACAAAAATAAACTGAGGTAGTCTTTGTCTATGGTGAAAAATTTGTAAGTTATACTTCAAGTGGATATATTGAATATCTGTGAAAAAAAATTCCTAAAATACTTATAATCATGACAGACAATGCTAAAATGGGAAATAATCTAAGATTGCATACTTTTTGTTTATTACAAACTTTCTACACACCACTAGTGATAATAAAAAAAAGTGATATTCAATTGGCATTCAAGAGGACCGTCAAGTAGACAATGTCAACCCTTTGTACCCTCATTGGTACTCTTTCACTAATTGTCATCAATTAAGATGGCATATGAGGTTCTCAAACATTAGCACACAGAAGTGTAATTTGAGGAGTTATGACACAGGTCTAGGGCTTCTCAACATAGCTAAATATAGAATAACAAAAGATCTGAGTAGTTTATAGCTCAGAGATTATTTCAGCAGGTCTGGGGCTGAACTCTGGAATCTGCATTTTTAACAAGTACCTCAAGAATCTGACATAGTGATTTCGATACTATGATTTTGTAATAAAAACTCTTCCCTCGAAGTCCTTACTTAATATACTCTTAGAGTGAGATAACCCAATAAACAATTTCCATTTTTCTAAGGGATTCCATTTTCTAAGAGATTCCTTAACACCAGAAGACTTGAAGAAATGCATCCCTAATGGTGGAAATTCGAGCCATGTGATAGGTGAGAAAGTGAACGTTTTGGTCAGGAAAGTAAGTTCATCATTCTCGCTATCACAGGAGCTGGATATCAGCCGTGGGAGAAGGCTGTTTTCCACCCTAGAAAAACATATACATCTCCCGTGTCTCTTTTAATGTCACAAACACATCTCATAGCTTTTTATAATTAGTGAGAATCATCTACAAAGTGAGAGTATTAGAATTTACTACTATAAAATACTTCCTTGAATATTTAAAGCTCTTTGGACATTGTTTCTCTGAAATGGAGATATTATAAGCAGCATCAAAATAGGATCAAAATTGATTATTTAATACAAGCCATGGACTATTTAAGTCTTTTACTATTACCTGTTGTAGCTATTTCGAGCAACCTTAGATCTATGTCATAGGATCTTAGGCAAGCCACTTAACATCTCTAAGCCCTGATTTCTCTATCTCTACAGTAGGAGAATGTGAAAAAAAGAGAAGTCGTCTATAATGGCTTTCCACTCTAGCATTTCATAAATGTAGTTCTAGTTTTAGGTTGGCTGAGGCAGAAAATCATATGCTAAATAGCCTGAAGAAATTGAGCCTACACACATTTTTTTCTTTTTAAAATGGAGCCTTTTCTTTAATCTTTTCCCTATTTATTCCAGCCATAATTCTAGTCAAATTCAGATCTGCATGATCATTCATTATTTATGTTTCAGAGACATCTCATCAGTTATAAGTAGGTACCATAACCAATAGGGTATATAAGATATTTACACCAAGAATTATCGCGCTAGACCCCTGATCAATCTGTATTACAAACCACACAGTAACCCATATTTAACAACTTTACATTTTCACAGGAATTTCTATGTGCCAGGCACTGCTTTAAGTTTTTTAGAAATATTAACTCATTTAATCTTGATAACAATTATATGAGGTGGGCACTGTTATCCCCATTTTAGCGTTGAGGCTATAGAGGTCCAGAAATAATACAGCCAGTAGGTTACGGAGCTGAAATTCCAACCCAAGCCACTTGACTGCAGAACCTGGGCTCCAAACCAATGCCCTCTGCTATTTTCCTAGATCAACTATTGGCACGGATGTTTTCCGAAAGCTTGCTACAAGTTAATCAGAAGATAGGATGCCGAGAAAACAGAACCCTTTATATGTCATCAAGAAGTCACATAAAATGTATTATCTGTGTGGGCATTGCATGTCTTCATGGGTGTTTACTGAAATGAAGAATGGTCCTGTCATTATGGCTAGACTAAAAGGAGGATACCTGCTGTTTATGGCCCTCCTGACTCTGTCCTTGGAATATGTGTCAAATCCACGGGTTTTCTTTGTCTCTGCTGCCAAACCCCAAATCCAAATCATTGCCATCTGGCATCAGAACCACTGCATTGGCTGAATAACAGGCCTCCCATCTCCATCTGGATTCCTCAAATCCACTTGCAACGGTGCACCCAGAATGATTTTCTTAAAATGATAATTTGATCTTGTCACTTCCCTGCTTAAATACTTCAATGGGTTTCTATTTTTCTTAGAATAAAAAAAATATATATTTATAAATTGGAGGAACCATAAAATTTAACATCAATTTGGGGCACGTTTGAGAATGGGTAGGGGCATTATTAATTATGCCAGATCAACAAGGCTGCCCAGGGCAACCCAGATATACGGTCAACCTGTTTGTGAGATTCTGCATGAATTAGCCCCCTCCAGACTCTCCAGCCCTCGCTGACAGCCATTCTTCTACCCAGCTTTCTTTCGGTTCCTATAATACATTGAGCTTTTTCTCACCTCAGAGCTTTTACACATACTCATCTGTCTTTTTAAAAACCTCTGTCCCCAAATCCTAGCCTAGCTACCATCTAGTCATGTTTCAAGTTATGCTATAAATGTCACTTCTCAAAGGTGTCCTTGATCTTCTAAATAAATAGCACCTGACCCCAGCCCCATTATTTCCTCAAAAACAGCTAGAACTTTTCTTTCATACGTTTGCTACAATTTGTAATTTACTGTTGGTTTAATGTCTGCTTCCATTATGTTACCATAATCATAGTTACTTAGGTGTTGCATACCTAGCACTCAGCACAGTAGCTGGCTCACAGGAAAAGCTAGGTAGTTATTTACTGAACAAATGAGAAAGTGAATATTTTAAAAAAGAGAATTAGACAATAAGTCTTCTGTCGCAGAAATTATCAATTTAATTCCAGACAACCATTCTTATATAAAACACATCAAAAACAACATGAGGCTGTCAATTTTTCCATGTTTAAAGGCCATAAGTAATCTACTTGGAATTATATAAAATAAATAAGAATAGTGGAGGAAAAATCTACCTCTGAACAAGAACATTCTTGTTCACAACAAGAACAAGCAAAACAGTAAAAAACGAGTGAGAGAAAATATTGCACCAATATTGTAATATGTCTTTATGATAGCAATATTTTAGTCTGAGCAAAACAAATGTTCAAATATCTATAAGGGACTTTATGGTCCTATAATAACTGTATAACCTAAGTATGTCTCACACAGATTTTGGAACATGTACTGGTATCACGTTGAGACAAGCTCCTTACCATTAGGCTGACTGGCACAGGGTTATTCTGTTCTAGGGTACAGTGACATGCAGGAAAACACAAAAAAATGCAAATGGAGTTTCTCTATCAAATTAGACTTAAGGCGCATATACCTATATTAGGAATCATATACAAAGGAGCCTGGTTATCACATAAAGGGACCAATAAAAAAAGAGGCACTGACAGATAAACATCTACAGGTGAACGTACAGTTAATGGCATCACGGTGGGTTTCCAGTCTTGTTAAAGACTGTAATCTTGAAACTATGTTTTCATTTCAATTTTGGCTGATATAAGTGGCTTTTACTCTGTCTAAATGGACCTTCAGACAGCTCATCAAATTAAATTGCATTTTCACACATAGAGGCTTCTGTGCCTGCTGCTTAAACAGTCCAATTAGCAAAGCAGCAGAGTGTATCTACAGGTGGCCCTTTTCCTGTATTCTTGGTATTTTGTTAGGTTTGCAGTTTCAGGATGACAGTTTTCTGATTAAGATCGTATCTCTTTGTTCAAGTGATTAACATTTCTCATGGTAATGGTAATACATAAGCACCTCCCAGTAAAGCTTTAACAAAGTAGGAATTACTAGGAAAAAAACAGATCTATCCAAAAGGCTTTCTATAAGTGCCATGAAAAGAAAGAAAATAAATAATAAGCAAATATAGATGGAATGAGAACCTCCCCTACATTCTACAACAGGTTTTCTCCTAACACAAACCAAAGCAATAGAATCTGAAGTTACCTTCTACGAACAATCCCGAGACTGGGTTGGCTTCTGAGAATTAAAATGCCAATCCGGACAGAAATTTTTCAACATCCTCTGATTTTTTCCTCTTCAAGGAAAAAAGGGATATTGACAATTCCTTCAATAGGTGACCATGTGTAAAGCACCCAGGTGTGACAATTCTGACAGCTGGAACTATTGACAATGACCATATCTCTGATTGTATGTATTTGCTGAGGAAATGAAATATTGGATTCTGATTTTTAAAATTTATGATTTATTTGTATTCCCTGGCATTGTGTAGCTGTAATTTAGCTATAAAACTGACAATGTTTTAGAGATTACATTTGAATAACAGCTTGACACAGAGAGAAGAGCCATAAATAATTAACAGAAATAGATTTCAGTGTTTTGGAATAAAAATGAGTTAACTATTTTTAGACTTTAGGTTTTTTGCTTTGAAACAAAATTCTAAAAGGATTTGAAATCTTAAATATGGTTTCAGCAGTTCTGGGACTTTAAAACTTCAGCAGAACCCTTAGCTACCAGTCCATACTGGGAACTACACAAAGAGCATCAAAAGTGAGCTTACACTCTGAGCATTAGGTAAGCTCACTTTTATATATTTCTTTCAGAATTTTCAGGAATTCTCCCACCCCCAAAAGCTGTTTTTAGTAACATTTTTCACCATGGTTTTATTTTTTCAACAACTGTACACAAATAAAATAATTTAAAACATTTCTTATAGTCTGACATTTTAAAAGTATCCAACAGTTGCAGAAAATGAGCAAGCAGTAGATATAAAGTCTAATACTTTTCTTGCATTTTTAAGAGTGTTTTAAGATTTTAAGTATATTTTAACACTTCCCTCCAACTATATCAACGTTTCAGCATAATCCATGCTGTTATTGGTTCTTGAATACTTGCAACAGAAAATGTACCACTAATATTGTGCTTATTGATACAGAAAATGATGCTTAATTTTCAGATGTCCTCATCAGTGTCCAAATGACCTTTTAGAAAGGCTAACCAAAGCAACTATTGATTTTTATTTAGCTCATTTCTACCCAAAATAAACCACTGCTACTTCTGATTTATTAATTTAGCCACTCCTATAGTAGCCACTCCTAGAAGGAGCTCTTTCCAAAATAAGGATAAAACAATTATCTGACAAAGTGTTGACACATTACCTTCAGACTTGGAAAAGAGAGAAAACACACACAGACACACACAGACGCACACAAATACACATACTTAGAGAAATTCACAATGTTTAAGCTCCTTCATAACCTCATGTAACTTAACCCACACAGAGCATGAACAAATAAAGGTGAAAATTCATTATTAAATACATGCAAACCTCTGGAAAATCTCTTTTTCCCTCCAACAATATTTTTAAAAAGAAAGAACAAAAGAAAGGAAGAAAAGAAAAATCTCACAAAGAACAAGAAAAAATATTTGTAAAAATCAACAATCTTCACTTTATTTCCTTAATATGGACTTTTTCCCAGAAGAATAAACAAGAGGCCTCTTACCGTCAAGTTCTTTTTATGGAGGAGAAAGGACTACATAGCATATTTTCTCTAGAGCAGAGGTTTAAGCTTTTATTAAACAGAAAAATCCATATATTCTTCCTTGATTTTGATATTACAAAACTACTTCTTAGTAAAGGATTAATTTGAATATGGTAAAGATGACAAGCAAACACATTAGGTTGTGATTATTCTGAAATGTCAAGTTTCTTCTGCTGCTACCGGTTAAATAATTTGACAAAGATTAGACAGTAAATCCCTAAAATGATGCAAATATTACTGACAAATCTCTTTGAAGAACAGAGATGGAGACTATAAATTGGGATGGTTTCTTTAGTGAAAAGTTTCCATAAAGAAAAACATAAGAAATATTAAACTTTACGAATCACTCTCAAAGCAAAAAACTCTCTTCTCCAAGTTATTCCTGAAACTGGATTTAAACTTTCCCCTTGAACCAAATAGTCAGGTTTTATTTTAAAGCTTACTCTTAAAGACTTGTATTTTAAGCAGATTAGACATTTCTAGTATATTATGGAATCCTGAGATTTAACACTTGAATCCTGGGAATAGAGGCAGTAGTAGACATCAGATTAATGTGTATAAAGCTTAAAATAGACCAAAGACAGGACGTCTAGAGCTAAGGATGAACTATGTGTAACCTGTTTCACTAAGTGTTTTGCAATCTTTTGACAATGAAAGCTATTACAAACTCGAAATGCTACATGAAAAGATATAGTGATCACTGTATTTCCTTGATTTTTTGTTGTTATTAAATAGTAAACTTGTCTAATACTATAATTAACTTGAATTTTACTTTCTGGCTCAAAGAGTTGTTAGAGCCATGAACTCCAAAATTAACCAACCCATATTTTTTTCCTCAGACAGGATAAAGTTGAACCACATCAAAATTTAAGTTGCTATTATTCACTGAAATCCTTTAACTGTACCAATGTCTTTATTACATGTAGCTCTTAGCATATTGTTTGGCACACACTAAAGAGTCTATAAATGTTAGTTATTATTAGCCTTCATAATCATCCTCATTTTAGTCATTATAATTGAATACAAACAGCCCTTTGGTACATAATTTATATTATATGTTGAGATATATTTTTTAATTGTTACTATATTAGACATACATATGAATTATAGTCAATTTATTTGATAGCCCATGATCCTACATTATAAAACATGTATATGTAAAATATGACTAGAATCATATTAAATATATAACATGTAAAATATAACATTTCTTTTTACTGTTATATGAAACTAATTTTTCAATTGTTTACTATGTAATGATTTTGAGCCAACCAATTCTTTCAGCCCTAAGATTCTGCCTTACCAGCTGTATGCCTGGGAATCTCCCTTTATCTTAGAGCTAACTTAATATGCCTCAGTGATTTAATTTTGAATCAGTAGAACTTATTACTGACATTACAGGACCTCTAATTTGGATCCAAAAAGAAATTACACCTATCTAAGAGGAGATATGCATTATAAAGTTGTGTTATAAAAAGAAATCTCCTCTAAGTGAAACCTCGAGTAAGAAGAAAAACAAAGAATTTTTCTTCTTTGATCATTGTTATCTGCTGGAAAGAATCATGCCTCTGAAAAAATAACACCCACACATGCAGAAAAGTGAAAGGGTTTGCAGCACAGTGTATCTAGGCCACAAGTATTTAAGGATCATGTGAATCTCTGAGACACTATGACAAATAATCGTGAGAGGAGATAGTGTAAGACTGACCCTACAAAAAGAGTAACATTAAAAGTTGAACATGCCAGGATGATCAAAGACAATAATGTGAAAAGACACACAAAATTACCTCTTCTTCCTCTAGAGAAAAAATAGGGTAAGATAGGAAGCATTTAATTGCTTTGTGATAGATACATATTTAAAAGAAACTTAGGAAAGTTTTTTTCATCCATTTAGTACATATTTATTACACATTTCATATATGTCAAGCATAGAGTTTTAATAGCAATGCTAGATTTGCTTCATCCTTGTGGCTTATATGTACTATATACTAGTTCACTCATCAAATAGCTGGGCACCTACTGGGTGCCAGGCAGTGTCAAAGGCACAGCAAAAGGTAGAATTTCTGGGCTCACCATGGCTTGAACAGGTACTTCACAAAAGAGGATATTGAAATGGGCAAAAACAAACAAAGACTTGTTTAACTGCATTAGACATCAAGGAAATGCCCGATCCATCTGTATACACCATTTCACTAGATGAAAAATTTAAAAAGATACACAATACCACATCTTTGCAAGTATGTGGGGTAACGGGAACTCTAAGACACTGCCAGCAAGGATATAAACTGCTACAACCATTTAAAAAAATCTGTTTGGCAATAAATACTAAAGCTGAAACATGTAAATATCCCACGACCCTGCAAACGTACTCTTAGGTCTGTGTGTGTATGTGTATGCATGCATCAGAAATGTATGCATATGTTCACCAAAAGACATGTACAAAGAGGACTGTTTCTGCTCTGAACAGAGCATTGTTATTGTAATAGCCTAGAATTGACAACTTCATCGATGGTAAAACTGCTAATAAAATTGCGGTATAGCTACATGATGAAATGCCACAATGCTACACAGCTAGGAGAACAAACTACAATGACATGCAACAAAGTAAATGAATTTCACAAACATAATGTTAAATAAAAGAAGTCAGACTCTACAGAATACCTATTATGTGATTTTATTTATACAAAAGTCAAAAGTAGGAAAAACTTAGAGGAAGGTAAAGAAGGCACAGGGGAACAAGGAGGGTGGTTCTTGGGATGCTTGGTATATTCTGTTTCCTGATCTGGGTGCTGGTTGCGTGGATGACTTCACATTCTGATCATTCACTTCACTAGACACTCATGATTTGTGACTTCTGAAAAAAATTACTTAAAAATAAACAGATAATTTCAATTGTGATACTGCTAAGAAAGTATGTGAAGAGTATCATGTGGAGACATAATTTTAACAGAGAAGGGCTGTTTGTGATGGTGACATTTGAGCTGTGTGCTGATGAATGAGTAGCGGTTGGAGAGGCTAAAGGAGGGGAAAGAGACTTCCATTGGGAAGTCCTTGAGGTGGGAAAAAGCTGGGTGCATTCTGGAACTGTAAGCAGGCTAGCGTAGCTTGAGCAAAGTAAGCCAAGGGCAGATGGACAAAAAGAAGCTGGAATTGTAGGCAAGTGACAGAAGAGGCAAAGCCTCAGTGAACAGGTTAAGAATCTTGCATTTTATTTGGGCACAGTGGCATGTGCCTGTAATCCCAGCTACTTGGGAGGTGGAGGCAGGAGGATTGCTTGAGCCCAGGAGTTCAAGGCCAGCTTGGGCAATATAGTGAGGCCAGTCTCAAAAAAAAAAAAAGAACCTTGCATTTTATCCCATGTGCAAGGAAGTTATTCAAGGATTAGAAGCAGAAGGATCATAAGATGTAATTTACATTTATAAATGATCACTCTGGCTGCTGTGAGAAGCAGTACTACTCAGAGTGGCCTGAGGACCAACGCCCAAGGCCAGTTCATGAGCCATTTGTTACCAGCCCATGACAAGATAAATATAGACACAGAAAGTAAGCATTTCGAACCATTTCTGTTAATTTGATAGGGCAATTTTATGTCAGATAAATCTAATAATAATAAATAGATCATTTAATAATTAGGGCTGGTAGTATCTTATTTTATTTCCTTTTCTTCTAGTAATACACTTTTATCATTCCATGATTTGTTAATAAAATTAAATTTTAAATGTCTTTTACCACAATAGTTTGAGCAATGCTGGTACAGAAACGGCTTTGTGAAAGCACCGAATCAGTGGCTGAAAAACCATTTGAGATGTATGACAGTATTCTAGGAGAGGGAATATGAGGGGCTTTGCTGAAGAGAAAAATTTGTCTGAAAAAAGCTTAAGTATCAATACCACTTCTAAAAGCATCAAATCAAGTCCAAAAGGTAAACAGCAGGTTCCAAATTACCCTAGTATTTCCAACACCCACCATATTATGCAGGATCCTCTCTAAAAGCCTACAGCAGAGTGGACGCCCTCGACACCCTCACTCTCCTTACAGAGCTCTTCTATCCTGAGGACAACCCATCAATCCTTTTGGACATTCATACTCTCTCTCCCTCTTTTTCTCTCTCAAAAAATTTTTGAGGACCTCTTTAAACCAATACAATCAAATGATTTCCTTTCCAGTTAGAGATAGATTTCCATCAGCTGCTTATCACCGGGACCTAGCCTGCAATGAAGAGGATAATAGAAAGGGTTGTAGACTACATTCTATTTTTTTTTTTTGAGACAGAGTCTCGCTCTGTTGCCCAGGGTAGAGTGAGTGCCATGGCAGTCAGCCTAGCTCACAGCAACCTCAAACTCCTGGGCTCAAGGGATCCTCCTGCCTCAGCCTCCCGAGTAGCTGGGACTACAGGCATGCACCACCATGCCTGGCTAATTTTTTCCATATATATTTTTAGTTGTCCACACAATTTCTTTCTATTTTTAGTAGAGACGGGGTCTTGCTCTTGCTCAGGCTGGTCTCGAACTCCTGAGCTCAAATGATCCACCCGCCTTAGCCTCCCAGAGTGCTAGGATTGCAGGCATGAGCCACCGCGCCCGGCCTAGGCTACATTCTTGATATAAGATGAGCTCATTGTTGGAAAGTGAAGACAAAGGAAAATATTCAAGATAAGTATGATAATAAGATAACTAGGCTGTCACTACCTTCTGGCACTTTTCTATTCGCCTTCTATTAATTTCTTCAAAGTCTGTTTCAATTGACTTCTCATAAATTATTTACCGTAAATCACCTATGTGACTTAATAATAAATAGCATCAGGTGATGGTTAAGGGCACAGACCCAGGAGCTCTTACTCTGTGACCCTGGTAAATTACTTCTCTCTGTGCCTCAGTTTCCCCATCTGTAAAGTGGGGATATGGTATATATAGTACCAACCTCACAGAGTTGTGGGGATAAAATGCATTGAGACCTGTAATGAACCTACAGAATACTTGACATATAATAACCAGTAAGTATTAGCTATTATATTTTCATTATGTTAATCAGCCAAATGGCTGCCAAGAAAGACATACAAGCCCTGCCTTGTCACTTGGCTTATGGCATTCTCCTAAATTTGGAAAGCTTTTGCTCCACCCTCTCTCACCTCCTAATCTATCTATCATTTTTCCTGTAAAGGTTCTTGCAAGCACCATTTACTCTGAAACCTTCAGGCTACCACGGAAGTCTTCTTGGTAGCTCCTCTATGCTAATCATTCATCATGTGTTCAATTTTTGTTTTTTGTTTTGTTGTTGTTTGTTTGTTTAATGTACAGCTATCTTCCTGTCTGGATTATAAGCTCTTGGAGGTACATGTAATCACTCAAAGGTCTTTTTACCTCCAGGGACAAAAGCCTATTGTCATTCAAATGTGTGTTTATTTATTTGATGAATAATGTTTGTGGTAAATTTTACTGTGAAAACTGATTATCTTTTGTATAACTGACACATTTTTTTTTTTTTTTTTTTTTTTTGAGACAGAGTCTCACTCTGTTGCCCGGGCTAGAGTGAGTGCCGTGGCGTCAGCCTAGCTCACAGCAACCTCAAACTCCTGGGCTTAAGCGATCCTACTGCCTCAGCCTCCCGAGTAGCCGGGACTACAGGCATGCGCCACCATGCCCGGCTAATTTTTTGTGTATATATATTTTAGTTGTCCATATAATTTCTATTTTTAGTAGAGACGGGGTCTCGCTCTTGCTCAGGCTGGTCTCGAACTCCTGACCTCGAGCAATCCACCTGCCTCGGCCTCCCAGAGTGCTAGGATTACAGGCATGAGCCACCGCGCCCGGCCTACATTTTTGTTAACTAATTTATTTTCTGAAATGATTTCACAAAGTCAATTTATTATTTCCTTTAACTTCAATGTGATAAATTATGTGAATAAAACATCAAATTAACTAATTTTACATAAAATATCTTAACATTGTAGTTTAACATATGTTTTTCCAAGTATTCAGTGATAAATTACATCCTAATCTATAATATAAAAAATAATTATTTCCTTACCTAAGTAGCATAGTCAATTGCTCATCTAATCCTATGAGTTAAAGATTTATTCCTATACCTTTCGGAGCAATTCAGAATTGTTTAAAATATTTGAAATCACTCTTTAGACATTATTTTTTATTTGAAGATAACAAAATCACCTCTGAGTTGCTGATTATGAAGGGAGTGATAAACTGCTTCTTAAGAACACTGTTATCTGCTTAAGAAAGAAGAAAGCAGATTAAAGGTACTGTCCATCAAGCCATGGGACTGTGATGTGGTCCTAATTCATATGGTTAAGAGTATCAGGCACCAGTCCACCTAACACATGTCAGCTGCCCTTTTATTCTTTGTAACACTTTCTTAAGGCACCAGGAAGCATGGGAAAATTTCTATTCCTGTCTCTTTGTAGAAACACTAAAATCTACTAGGAATACAACAGCATGTGTTTATGAAAGCACAACCTTCTTAATGAACTTCCCTTGCAAAGTTCCCAGCAACAAGCTCAGGGAGTTGTGCTTTAAGCTTCCCCAGGACGCCTCACAGCTGGTGCTGCTTGGTAATTATTCCAAGTAGCTCTCATCATGAGAACTTCAAAGAGGCTCCCTGGCCATCCAGAGTGCTCTAGGAAGCATCTAGTCCTTTTGGTCTTTTCACCAAACCGTTTACAAGGCTTGGAAACATGGAAAATATTTTTCATCTTTTCAGTTCCTCTGTGGTTAATCATGTTTTTGTTCAATTTCATATTTGGTCCAGTGCCATTTTCTGCAAATCTGCCTTGCAGGCAAGCATGCAAAATCAGTCAGCTTTACCAGTGTTGTTCATGTTCAGTAAATAAAATTCTGCATGAGGATGAAGGTGAACATACGTCTTCAGATCTATTTCAAGCATTTACATGAACACAATTTGAAAGATCACCTAGTAGACTTGGGTTCTTTCTTGATTTACAGGCTAGAAGAAACAGTCTGGAAAGGTACAATAGCTTCAGTCCCTTGTCACTAGATTTTAGAGATTTCAAAGTTCAAGAAATAGTAAATCTTTCAACTTCTGATTGATCTTATGATAGAGATACAATGAAGAGGAATAGAATGTGACAAGAGGGCCTTCAGGTACTGCCTACCTAGCAAGATTTCAGGAACACTGAAAAACCCTTGGATCCAGACCATAATGCCTAAAATCCTGACCTCAAGATTCATCCACTCATTTACTCCATCATTCATGGAAAATTAACAGAATGCCTAGAGTTTGCCAGGTCCAATGCTGAGAGCAGAAAGGATGCTGAAGATATTAATTTCAATAAAATACTAAGGCCACTTTTAAGAAACCCATACATTTGTGGGGAAGAAGGAATACCAAAGACTAAACACACACCACAGTAAATAAAAATGCTATGAAAGTGAGAGCTAAAAAAAAATTATTGGCAGTAGAGATTAGAGAATAATTTTGCCTGGTGGCTGGCTTGTGAAAGGCTTTAGGGAGTGGAGGATTTTTGAAGATACACAGGAGCTTGCCAGCCACAGAAGGTCCTGCGAGAGAATACCAGGTAGAACGAAAAGAACAAATAGAGGTAGAGAGGTCCAAAGATAGGAAAAGAGAGGAGTTTTAGTTGACTACAGCAGAAGGTCTAAAAAGGGAAAATAGAAAAAAAAGGAGTAATGGCTTTGAAGGGTCATTTTTGCTTCACTAAAAAACTTGGATTTTAACCTGTTGACAATATAATGATAATGAAGAACTTTAAGCAAAAGAACAACAACAACAAAAAAAGACAAGCTGAAGAGTAGAAAGCAAGTTGAGTTACAAATGGCAGAGGCTGGGTGAGGGGCAGCTTACTCAAGAAGCTGTGATTCTAGTTCAGGTGAAAGTGATGAAAGCTTGAGCGTCATTAAGGCACGATCTCCAGTGAAAGTTCAGATACAATGGTAGAGCAAGCTTTTGTGGTTCAAATGGTGTAAGTATATTTCTGATGACAAATGTTGCAGAGAAATAAGAAAGAGAGAAAGAAGAGGCCAGATGGCTAGAATGATTAAAAGAGAAAAGGAAGGCAAAACCCCAGTAAGATATGGCCAGCTTTGAAATTTTACCTAAAATCAACTCTGGACGTTAATTTAAAATAAATCAAAATAATGTTATGGGTATTGTGATGCGGTTGTTTGTAGCACAGAATGACAAGGAGAATGCAGTCGGACCTTCTGACAGAGATGTCACATCCAGTCATGCAGCCTGCGAGCTGCACAGTCACATGTGGTGGCCCTGTCTCCCCTCTCAGAAGCTTAGCACTCAAAAGCCAAGCCCAAGTTCATGCTTATAAATTTAAAAGGAATATAACAGTGCTTAATACACTAAAGTTCAATGGTATAAGGACCTTTCCAGCCTTACTTTTGTAAGCTAAAATAAAACTATACTTATTCATAAAGGAAACTCAGAGGCATGGCAAAAACAATATGATCACCTAGGCAGAAAATATGAGGGACTTCCTGTTATGACACTTATGTTTACAGGCAAGAAACTGAGAATGAGAAAAGTTGAGAAATCTTCGAGTCATAATGCAACACAAATTTAAAGCCAAGACCCAGGTTCGAACCCCAGACCCTTTCCTGAAACCATGATGCAGCCTCACATTTACAGATTCTACTATTTCAATAGCCCCATGTCACAATTTCTAAACATAATGAAAGAAGACAGGAACACTCGCATAAACCCACAGTGTCATTCTGCTAAGGCAAGATGGTAATGTCCACTTGCATTCTTAACCACCAAAGGAGCAGCTTCACACAAAGGTCTGCTTCTCCTCACATCGGCAGAAAACAGCTCTACACCATGCTACACCATGAGCTGCTGGAGAGCAGAGAACAGATCTTACAGCTCTTTGTTTTCCTAACACAGATTCACTGCCTGGTGCATATAAGGCAATGAGTTAATACTTGTTGGATGACCAGATTAAATCGTAAGTGCATAGTTACAGAATTTTCCTCCACAGCCTTTCTTGCCCCTGAGTGTTCATACAAATATGTGAAAAATCTACAAGTTAAAACTACCTACATCTATTCATCCAAACCCTGGTGTCTATAGAAATGGGAATGAATGAAAGTTGGTGGCAGGTAACATGGATTTTCCCAGGAAGAAATAGAAAAAAATGTTTCCCCTTCATCTGTGCCACAGAGAATGAATTACACTACTTGTGTAAGCTAAACGAAATACCTTAGGCTCACAACAGTGGGTTTCAAGAAGCTGCCCTGTGCCAGGCACTTTGTGTACACAGAAACTACGAATGGCATAGAAACTGTGGCAGAGCTGGCTTGGTCAAGGCCATACCAGTTTTAAAAGGCAGGACAGAAATTCCAGCCAGCTCTTCTTGACTTAAGAGCCCCCAGGCTCTTCCCACTGTACCAGATTATTAATACTTTTTAAAATGCATTAAAATGTAAAATTATATGATAACCATATCACGGTGGTGTTAAAACTACATTCAACATAGTAGCATTGAATTATGATTACACATCTCATTTATAAGGTAAGTCTTGCGCTAATATGATTGCTTTTAGGTCTTTTCTTATTTTTTCAGTCTATGTTATTTGAACAGTCAGTTAAAAGATACTTTAAAAATATGGGATGATGATATTATTTTATTGAAGACTTTGATGTGGTATTCCAATTAAACAGCACTTTGTCAAAAAACCAACTCCCCACCAGATTTAGAGGTGACCTACAAAACCTGTAATGAAATAAATTCTTGTACACAAACCACGCAGTACTGCTGCATTGTGAGATAGTCAAGTACAGTGTGCCATCAGGCACACACAGAGGTGGCACCTTGCAGAATGATTCCATAATATTCCTAAATGTTTAGCTCTAATCTGCATTTGATTTTCCTGCTTTAACAGCTATAATCTAACTATACAGAGACTTAGCCAAAAACATGACAACTACCAAAGATTTGTACTTTAGCAGTGCAGAGAGTGACAACAAAAATGCAGGAGATATAATGTTACAGAACTAAAAGAAAGTGTAGTTGGCAGTCTGGTAATAGTTAAAAATTCTTGACATGTAAGGTTCTTTCTTCTGGTACCAAATTCAGCACTTTACGAAAAGTGCTACACTGACATTATTCAACACGGGAACTATTTCTAAAGTAAAAGAAAATGCCTTTTATGTTACATTTCATTATGAATTTCAAGCTAAATAAATAGATTTTAATATATGCACTAAAGAAAACTTCACTTTGTGCTCTCAACTGTCCATCCCATAGGCCCCATGGACCTTCAGCCCCACTCTCTGATCTCTAGAAGTTGAGAGAAGGGTGGGTAGCCACTGTGCCTCCAGCACTTTCCTGTCACAAAGCATTGGCTAGGACCTGGGGGAAGGGGGGAAGAAAGTGTGACTAATCCTAGCACTCTGGGAGGCCGAGACAGGAGGACCACTTGAGGCCAGGAGTTCAAGATCTGCCTGAGCAAGAGTAGAAACTCCCCTCCACCCCTGTGTCTACAAAAAATGGAAAAATTAGCTGGGTGTGCATGCACCTGTAGTCCCAGCTACTTGGGAGGCTGAGACAGGAGGATCGCCTGAGCCCAGGAGTTTGAGGTCACAGTGAGCTAGGTTGATGCCACTGCATTCTAGCTGGAGGCGACAGAACAAGACTGTGTCTCAAAAAAAAAAAAAAAAAAAAAAGTGTGAACAAAGAGCCATGAATGACAACAAAGAGCCATGAATGACTAGCCACCGTTTCCCACTCTGGGGTTAGGGTCCCATTGCCTGCTATCAGCATCACAGACATAATAATAGAGGAACAGTTGCTGACAGCAGCAGTGAACTTTAAACTCCCTCTCACGTACCCCTCAGGCCTGTTAATATGATGATAACCATGGTCATGGTATTGTCCTCTTCCAGAATTGTGTCCAAGTCTCTGATAGGATCTTTTCTGTGGTTCTTTTGAGTCTTGAAAGGGTGAAATACACACGCAAAAGGTACTTTTATTCCAACGTACACTGGTGAGTTACTGGTCTATGTAAGTACCTGTTATGTTTGAAAATGCTTTCAACAATATCTTCTGCCTTTTCAGTTTTCAGTGACAAAATTTGACACTTGATAGTGTAACTCAAATATTACAGTTGATTTTTTTTTTTTAAATTCACACACAAAAACATTTTAACAAATGTGGATATGGAAAAAGCTAGAAACTGGTCAACATGGTTCCTTGTGGATTCTGACTTCAAAAATTAATTTGCCTTCTATTGTGTGAAAAACGTGACATGGATTTACCTCATGACTGTGATTTTCTTATTCTTTTATGATTCCTGAATTTGATCAGCTTGACTAGAATGCAGAGTATTTAAAAAATAATACTTTTGGAGTCATTTGCCTTTGTTAAACTTTGTTGAAAAACATAATATTTTTATTAGAATTAGTAAAATCTCTTTAACTATCAATAAAACCAAACCTTTAACATATCTCCTTTCTTATTCAAACGAATGACTCAGGAAAATTTTGTTATTTTATAAAAACAATTTGTAAACCTGTTGTATGTGTGCTTCAAACAATTAACTGAACAAAATATTTTTTAGTATATCTTGACTATGAGTAAAGAATGAACTCTCTTACAGTTTCTATTTTTTATTTCAGTCACATATCACTGAATTCAAAGCACTTAGTAATGTGTCAGACTGTGGCAGTTAAGTCATATGAGTAGTTTCATAATATATGAACTATTTGTGCTTCTTACATTTAACAAATACATTTCTTGCACTAGGTTTAAATCAGCATGGCCATTTGAAATACAAAAACTTAAAGAAACAATCCATTAAATTTATTCCATTAACAAATAATTGAACACAAAATGGGAAAGAAACTATTCTTCTTATTTTAAAAAATCTGTTTTTAAAATGTGGCTCTGCACATTTTTAATTAATTGATACATTTACTATCAATTTCCCATTAGCTATAAACTGCTTACAGTTAATACTATAATGACAGATGAACTAAAATCACTGATAAGCAAATATTTCTAACATTAATTGGTACATAGGGATCTTTTATAACACAGATATATGCACAAGAACAAACGCTACTTGTTTAACTAGATATTAAAGTCACACAAATATGTATTCACTCAAAAAGCTGGTAGCATCACTGAGCAACTAAATATGAGAGATTTATTTCTAATAACCTTCCTTCTAAAATATTTCATGCTATTTAACAGACAGCATTCCAGAAATACACACATCATCTAACTCATTTCTTAACTGCACATGTGGTTGCACTGATCCATTATAGAACTATAATACCTATATGTATACACATATATACATATAATCAGTGTACCCTGGGATGAAAGATATATTGAAACATTTATATCATTGAGACAAGTTTCAAGCTTTTGCCACTAACTGCTAATATATGCAAATCAAAATGAATAATAATACTGCAGTTAATTATAAATTCCATTTGGATTTCCATGGTTGATCTTCTCTTTTCTCTTATAGGGTTTAAATAAGGTTAATCTGACCTACATTAGTAACAATATCAGATAGATGTCTAGATATACTTGATTTGTCAACAAGTTTGTATAAAATTACCTCTTTACATTAAAAAAAACCAATGTGTTTTTAACAAAAATGTTGTATCACAACATAAAAGAAAAATTATTTTTTTCTCTTTTAATACATTAATGAAACATATCTAACATTAGCCAGAATAAATTATTTTTTAAATCACCAGTATGTGTTTCTGCCCTGTGTATGGGTATATAATTGAATGTATGTATTCAATTCCATCAGCCCTTCTAATAGTATCAAATGTAATTCATTTTCCTTTTAACTGGAAAAACTAAAATGCTTTAGACATAAGGCAGAAAGTAATAAGGACAATCTTTGGTTTAAATTGTGTTACTGTTTAAATCATACTGCACAAACACAAGTAGAAACAGAAAAATTCCAACTTTAGAAACTACAGCATGTAAATGTTTCCACTAGGCAAACTGTCAAGACAAACTGGATAGCTACAGTGAAAGTGGGTCTGTACTTTCTTGGCTACAGAACTGGAAGGAGAAAATCTTGAGTGATACAAGAGAGCTCTTTAGAGTTAAAAAAAACAAAAAACAAAACCACAGTTTTTAGCAAAAGGCAACTTGCCCCTCTTCCCAAAATGCCTAGTCAGCTAATTTCTAAATGTTGAGTATTCTTTTTTTCCCCCAAAACAGAAAACTATTGGCTCTTCTATATTCTTTACTCTTATTCTAGGTCAATTTATTCAAAATTCAACTTTGTTTAGTGCACAAAGAATGAATAAGAATCTAAAACTTTAATCAATGTTTAACAAAGAAAAACAGCCTCCATCCGGATAGTTTATGTGGACATTTAGAAAGATAGCACTAGTGATTAACAGAATAACAGAATTTTTCCAAAAAGAATAGTGGAGTCGAATAAACCTTCCCAATTTTGATTTATACCTTTACTAATACACTGGAAATAAATCCACTGACAAAAGTAACCTAATTATTTTTGGTAACATCAAATAATTCTATGTCAACCAGTTAATAAAATGTCAAAAGGACAAAGGTGGCAGATCGCAGTGACCCCAAATTTCATTACCACAGCCCAATTTTACTAGCATATAGGTGTTTACTTTGTCACTCAAGAATATAACAATAAATTCTACAGCAAATGAAGAGTTCTCTCCAGATTTTTACAATAGGATGAAAAAACGTGTTTCCCTTTTTCTTTCATGTAAACATTAAAGACATGAATGAGGTAACCACATCATAGTATTTCTTAATACTAAAGGCATTGAATAAATAATTCCAAACCTTATCTATAACCTACTAATCACATGTTTAAAAGATAGTAATATCTTCTCATCAAAAATGTTCTTCAGTAGAGATTTATCATCGTCTTTTGAAATGTTATAAAAATCCCTTAATAATCATACAAGTATTTTCATGGTTCATAGGGAGAGACAATTTATTAAAATAGAGATATTCATTAACACATTTGGAAACTTGGGTATTTCATTAGATATAGAGTCATTGTCGAGTTTTACATTTTCTGTAAGGAATAAAAAAAGATAATGCATCTACTGCTGGTTAGAATATATATTCTAATAAGTACCACACCAAAGTAAAGCAATAAGTTTGAAAATTTAAAATAGCCAAATATTTTTTTTCATGGATCATATATATGTTTTATTTTTGTCTTACCTCAATGATTTTGTCATGAATCTCCAGGCCATCTGCTCTGTCAGCAGGTCCATTTTCTAAAATTTTTGAAACATAAATTCCTTCGGTTGATGTTTCTTCCTGATTATTCTATAAAAAAACATAATCATCAGCAGAAAGAAAGATGTAAACAAAATCTAAATTTTATAAAGGACAATTTACTAAATGTAACACTGCCAATCCTCTTTAAACGTGCAACTCTCTTAGCTTGATATTTGGCACAGAATTTTAACTTATTTAACACCAAGTAGTCATTAATCAAGATGGCAGTTTTAATGAACGAGTCCAGCATCTCTTACAAGATTCTTTGCTTCACATTTTTTGAGCACACATAAAAAGCTATGGGGAAAGAGCATGTAGAAAGTAAGATCAATTGGCTCCTTAGTAATTATTTATAAAACATCTCACTTCTAAAGAGATGTAGCAAGTAAAAAGGGTGATAAGGTTAAAGAAGGAAAAAAAGCGTATCTATTCCCCACTACATATAACTGATTTGAGAGTCTGGTAGTAGTTAAAAATTCCTGATTTGTAAGGTTCTTTCTTCTCATACCAAACTCAGCACTTTATGAAAAGTGCTACACTGACACCATTCAATGTGGGAACTATTTCTAAAGTGAAAGGAAATGCCTTTTATGTTGCATTTCATTATGAATTTCAAGCTAAATAAATAGATTTTAATATATGCACTAAAGAAAACTCTGCTTTGTGGTCTTAACCTCCCCGAAATCTTGAAAGAATAAAACAAAATATCTATGGTATGTTTTGAATTCTTTAATGATCATTTGAATTCTACCTATATGACAGTTATTGACTACATGCAAATCTATTTTAGAAATTTTCTCAATTATGGCAAATCAGAATATATTTGAAAGGAAGTGTTTTCTCTTTAATATAAAAGTGTACAGAGAAGAGCAGAGAAATTACATTAAACTAAAATAGAGAAAGGTATTTTAAAATAATTAATCATTACGAAGAGCAAACAAAACAAAATTTTTCTGAAAATTCCCTTCCTTTTTGCACAAGTTCAACTATATTCTCAGACACTCTAGTGCCCTCAGCATTCTAAGTATTCCTTTGCACTTGGGTTGAGAGTGGGAGGGTGTATGGCTCCTCAGCAAAGGACATATATTTGCTTGACATTAATAACAATAAGATATTCTGAATTTACAAGTTATGAGCCTAGAATTTAAACTTGCTTCACATATTCAATTATAGTGTATGATTGTTTTGTACTATAATTACTCACATTGAAGTTAAAGGAAATAATAAATTGACTTTGTGGAATCATTTCAGAAAATAAATCATTAGTTAACAAAAATGTGTTAGTTATATAAAAGATAATCAGTTTTCACAGTAAAATTTACCACAAACACTATTCACTAAGGAAATAAACACACATTTGAATGACAACAGGCTTTTGTCACTGGAGATAAAAAGATCTTTGAGTGATTACGTGTACTTCCAAGAGCTTATAATCAAGACAGGAAGATAGCTGTACATTAGACAAACAAACAACAACAAAACAAAAAACAAAAATTGAACACATGAAGAATGATTGGCATAGAAGAGCTACCAAGAAGACTTCTCAGGTAGCCTGAAGCTTTAAGAGTAAATGGTACTTGAAAGAACCTTTACAGGAAAAATGAGAGAGAGATTAGGAGGTGAGAGAGGGTTGAGCAAAGCTTTCCCAATTTAGGAGAATGCCATAAACCCAGTGATAAGGCAGGACTCGTGTGTCTTTCCGGGCAGCCATTTGGCTGATTAATAAAAATATAATAGCTAATACTTACTGGTTATTATATGTCAAGTGTTCTTTAGGTTCATTACAGGTCTCAATGCATTTTATCCCCACAACTCTATGAGGTTGGTACTATAAATACTGGTGGCATCCCCATTTTACAGATGAGAAAACTGAGGCACAGAGAGAAGTAATTTACCAGGGTCACAGAGTAAGAGCTCTTGAGTCTGTGCCCTTAATCCTCACCTGATGTTATTCTATCTCAACCAGTTGTGGTCATAGTTTTGAAAATATAATTTAGCTTTACAATGTGACAGATTTGGAAACATAGTTCCGACTGTATCTATTCACAGGGGAGACTAAGACTATACTTGCTTACTCAAGTATAAAGTCCCAAAACATCAACTCTAAACTGCAAAGGAACCCATTCAAAGCTAATCTTTACACATTTCCAGTGCAATGTGCCTTTTGGTTAGTTAAACCTCAAACATATAGCCAATATGGTATAAAAGGACATTTTAGTCAGTCACAAGAAACCAATTCTATTGTAAAACTTATTTAAGAAAAATGTTCAACATCCTCTAGTAATATATCATATGATTTTAAATGTCACTTTACTTCATGGGAGGTTAAATAAAATTATTTCTCCTCAATTAGCTTTCTTTACCATGAATTTTGAGAGGCTCCTAAAAATGTCCATTGTCATCTAAATGTCAAATAAATGTTTATAAAATGTTTATAAAAAAACATTCCTTGAGGGAAAAGAGAACAAAAATGATACGATGAAAAGACTTCTATCTTTTCATAATTAATGGGAACTGTTTTAGAAACAGAAGCACAGCAGTCATTAGTTGCTAGGTTTTGAAATACTAAACACAAGCAGGAAATATGACATTACTATCCTGACCTAAACATAGCATATGGCCAAAAACCCTAAAACAGTTTCTCTGGACAACATCTGCAACGCAGGATGTAAAACTTTCATGCAGTTTATTGGGAAAATTAAAGAACGTAATTTTCTAAAACCTCACCACCTTTTTCCAGTTATGATGAAAATTAAGTTGACGTAGGAGTTGAAGGATATAAAAGAACTTTGCAACTACAGTATGTTATAATATGCATTTTGAAAAACAGTTGACATCAATATAGAGAATATTATTCATTCAAATAAATAAAGGATCTGATTTGGAAAGCCAAAAATATTTTAAATCCACTATCTTGACTTAACATGATATTTCCTATATGATCGTGAAAATAATTATCTCTTATTTCAATCTATTTCAACTGTTCATTTATTCACTCATTCAACAAATATTCTTAACTTCCCAGTCTGTGTTAGCATCTAAGAACTGAGTAATTTGACTTAATAAATAAGAGGTAGAAGCAGGCATTACAATTGCCTAATATTATCAAATAGAAGTTGCCTATACACATTGTGAAATAGGTTTATTTAAGAAGTCTGCCAACGGAACTATTAATATAAAATTTAGATAAAATGTGAAATGTACTCTCCTTTTCTTTTTTTAAAGTAGCAAAGAGAACCAAGTTTGTTAGCTGTTGTTTTTGCTTTTCTCAAAAAGAAAATCTGGGTATGTATCAGAAAAATCTGATATTTTATCACAAGCCCAATTTTAAAGATTACAGCACTTGTTTTTCTTACTTAAAATCCACAAATGAAAGCTAAGTGTTCCACTATTTTATAACCAAAGAGTGAGTAATGCATTAACAAGGTGGTTACCTGATTTGGTCGACCTCCTATAATATTGAATCCCAAGGTGTCATTTTCTCTTTCTAACACGACAGTGAATGGCTTATGTTCTCCATCCTAGATGAAAAGAGATAAAATGAACAACTAGGTAAAAAATATAAAAGAAAAATTGTAAGCATTTTTTAAAAACTATAAATAAATTAACATTTGAAAGGGAGAAAAATCTTAAAATTAAGGATGGTTGAATTTGGCAGGTTAACTCCTTCCTACACTTACTTTGAAAGCATGAATTTGAAAATAATGTGCATGTGAGGAAAAAAACCCTATTTTTTGGCTTTGTATTTTTACACATGTAGGCTATGCTTTATCCCAATGCATCATCTCATTCTGACTTCACTGTAATTTAAAACAGATTTCTAGTTTAACCATGGAAGTATCTTTATTTTTCCCTCTATTACAGAAAAGTACAATAAATTGTCAACAGATCTTAGCGTATGTTACATAAAATTTTCACTTTGGAAAGTCTCAAAGGATTTAAGGAACACTGAGCTATCTATAAATTTCTTTCAGTAGTAATATTCAGATTGCTATTACAATGCAGAATCTGTTAGGTTACAGTAGTTCTAATTTTAAGTAATATTCCTACTTGGTTTTGCATAATTCCTGCAAAATAAGAAAACAGCGGATTTGTGCTAGATAGAGTAGTATGTTTTCCTTTCCTGATGGCCAAATAATAGTTAAACAAATAGTAATTATATCTTCAACCTGTTTGTTAGTAAAGACTCATTTAAATATAGGATGAAATAGTACTGGAATAGATGAGTTTTATTCATGGTTATAGGTATTATTAACTTATGAAATTACATATGTGGAAATTACTTTGGAATGATAAAATTCCATAAACATCATCACCACTACTACCATCACTACCATTTTTTCCCAGGAGCTTTTCCCAGACAGTGCACACAGCGGCCCCTACTGGTAGTGGAAAAATATTTCTGAGGAGCACAGAGGTGGTTCTGGATAGTCTGCAAATCCTGGCCAGTTTGTTCCTCACTTCT
The DNA here is from genome assembly GCF_041146395.1 of Eulemur rufifrons. Taxonomy (NCBI): domain Eukaryota; kingdom Metazoa; phylum Chordata; class Mammalia; order Primates; family Lemuridae; genus Eulemur; species Eulemur rufifrons. The sequence goes on along the minus strand of NC_090998.1, from coordinate 32,038,552 downwards.
CAGAACTATAGCTTGACTTGTTGCATGGATTTCTCTGACATAATTCTAGCTGCTGCTCCTTTCCATCAACCACCGGTTCCCTGAAACCTTGAAACCTGGACTGGTAATACACAGCTTTTCCCTGGGTCTTCTCACTTTGTAAATTTACATGTATGTGTGTGTGTGTGTGTGTGTGTATATGTATATATACATAGAGAGAGAGAGAGAGAGAGAGAAGGAATCCTTGCAACCAATATTTTAATACAGAGTGTGCTTCCTTTTAACATTTTAGTCCTTCTCACTTCAGGTTTTTTTTTAGGTTCAAGGACAAGCTTCTAAACTCGGTGCCTGAGTTGGAGGCAGTGCGAAGCCGTCAGTCCCAAATGGGAATCCTTCTGGATTGCTCCTCCCCCGAGGGCTGAAGAATGAAAACAGCTCCTTGAATGGAGCGCAAGTTCTGCTAAATCCCTGCTCACCATGGCAGCGACCAACAATGTCAAACACAGTGCAGAAGTCCTCCAGGAGAGAAGTCACAGCTTTATAAACAAGCCTCTTCACACGGGGTGCTGCGAAGAGGCTTGTTTATGCGGTCTGAAAGCGGGCGGTCCAGGAGCGCAGTTTGGGACCAGCAGCTTCGACAAAGAAGGGAAACAGCCGCTGCCTGGGGGCTCGCAGGGCCGGTCTGACCGCAGATGGATGGGGCTGCTCTCGACTGGGCTCCCCAAGTCGCACGCGCGCGCGCGCGCACACACACACACACACACACACACTCCACCAATAAAGAGATCCCGAGGCAGGGAAGAATTATTTAGGGAAAGTGAGGGTGATGAACTCTGCGGATCTAAGAAATCCCATCTCTCAATCTCTCAAGCCTTGAGGTCGTCCCGGTCCCCCACATCCCTCACAGTCCCCTACTGAGTAGAAGATAGTTGACACCGGCAGTGTAACCATGCCCAGGTGTGCGGCTGCCAGGCCCGCGGGGATGCTGGCAGCTGCGCCAGGGGAGAGGCAGGGCCGGAGAGGTCCTCGCTTCCCGGCTTTCCTTCTCGGATTTGCTTCAGCCACGGGGCAAAAATATAAATAAAATAAGCAGAGACGGCAGGCAGGACAAAGATGGGGAACAAGAGCCTGCGTGGGAAACGAGTTTTCCCAATCCGTACTTCTCCAGGGAAAAGTTGGAACTGAATCTGTTTAACTCTTTCCAACGCTAATACAAGGGGAAAGGGGACATCCTTGTCAACTGTAATACTAATACATTCGTAATACAATGACAGGGAAGTACGGTGAGGCGGGCAGATGCTTCCTACCTGGAATCCTTCCTCCCTTCCAAGGGAATCCTGAAGTGCCAGAAGAACCGTTTCTCCTTCCACCCCAGTCGACCATTCCCCCGATGCCCACACTCTTTGCACTTACCAGGCCGCGGCGGTCGCCCAGGTCCCCGACGAAGTTGCGGACGTGAGCCATGTACTGGGTGAACTTCTCCTGGTACCTGCGGGCCGAGAGCTGCACCTCGCCCTGCAGCGCGCAGAGCTGCACCAGCAGCGCCTTCTCGCGCCGCCTCCAGGCGAGAACCCGAGGCCCGGGCCCCCGCCCGCCGCCGCAGCAGGCGCCTGGAGGCCCCCAGCGCACGCCCCCGCCCCGGCCGGTCCCGGGCGCCGGCCCGCAGCCCCCCCGCGCGGGCACGTCTCCGCTGCCGCCCCCCAGCCCTGAGGCGCAGTCCCGGCGGCTGCGGCGGCGGCGGCGGGCAGGGCCGAAGTCGCAGTGCTCGACGTGCGTCGCCAGCTCGTGCAGCCGGACCGTGCGGCCGCAGCCGCGGGCGCGGTAGTCGCACCGGACGCGCAGCTTCTGGATGAGGCTACGCAGCGGCAGCACCGGGTACAGCTCGCCCGGTGCCAGGGGCTGGCACTGCAGCGGGCACCGGCGCCGCCGCGCCGCCCAGGGCAGCAGGCAGCTGGCGCAGAAGACGTGCCCGCACGGCGTGCACAGGGGCTCCTCCAGCACCTGGCCGCACAGCCTGCACTCGAGAGCCGGGTCCACGGCTTCGGCGAAGCGCTCCAGGGCAAAGCCCATGTTAGGGATGGGGAAGAAGGGGGAGAGAAAGCCAGTCCGCTCTCTCCGAGCCCCCCCCCCCCCGCCTCCCCTGGGGTAGCCCTGAGGCAGCGATCCCGAGGCGGCGGCCGAGGCTCGCCCGAGGGGAGCAGGAGGGTGGGAGGTGTGATCTCAGAGTTTGTTTGGCTTGAAGTTTTCAGGCTCCTGCTAGGTCCCCTGACTTCGCCGTATTGACGCTAATAGAAGCCACTTCGAGAGACGCGCCCCCCCTCGCTCCCCCCGCCTCCTTCGCTGCTCTGCGATTTTATGTTCTTTCAGATTTTGTCCACCGAGAGCTGAGGCCAGCTTGCAATAACCCCCGGGAACGCTGTGTTCTCCTTTGCTGGAACGGTGAACTTCAACCTGTCAGGACTCCTCGGCCTGAGCAGAGCTGATGGTGGGGACAGCGCAGACGTTGAGAAACAACTTTTGAATCCACCAGAACTTACGCTTTGGGAGAGCAGGATCTTTGTCCGTCTGGTTTTCCACTGAATCCTCACTGCCCAGCGTCAAGTCTTCAGTATGTTTGAAATAGATGCACTTTTGTTCTTTCAAATCAGCCAACTACAAAATCACCAGCTAAGCTGTGACCTTAGGAAATCACTGTTAGGAAAATATCACTTAGGAAATCCACAGAACCAGGCTTCTCAAACCATCATCCAGAAATCGGGTGAGTGCAGAGAGGCAGCATCCTTGACAGGGCAGCAAAGATAGGCAAAATGCCAGGTGCCCACACCGGGACACCCCCTTCTTAGGGAGAATATGAACAGCCACCCCAGACCTACAGGGTGAGGAAGCTGGGATTCTGCTACCCGGCAGTCTGACTCCACGTTCAGTTGCAGCTCCATCCATCTTCGACTTCCACGGGCATTTTACTCCTGGGAATGGGAATGTGAGCATTTGGGCACCTGGAAGGGAAAACTTATAGGGAAGGATTATGAAAGAAAGCAGTGAAATAACATCGAAATAAACTCTTAATGGCTGCTTACCTCTACTTACCCTAAATGTACCATTTCATTCCAAACTGCCTCCTCTCCCAGTTTGACTCTTCAAAGTACCTAGCATGACAGGCCTTCCTGAAAACATGCAGTAGGGGGCCCTTCCAAGCCCACCTTACCCAGCTTCCTTACCCAGCTTCTGAGCCTGAAGAATGCAGAGACCCCGTCACCTGGCTGCATGTCACTTACTGCCATTATCCTGAATCTACTACCAGATGCTTAGGATGGGTTCTGTAAATTAATCATTGATGATTTCTCACTGCCAATTGAATGCTGTCCCTGGAAAGCTGTATACTTCTGTATGACACCAAATGGCATCAGTTGGAACTGATGAAAAAGGCTCCAGACATTGTCTTTTGAATACTTGGAGCTAACTGAAGAATGAGCAAAGGTTAATAATAGAGGCTATTAAACTTCTGAGCCTTCTTTCTCTTTGAAAGATGAGATTCTATTAGAGTAGTTCAATAGCCAGTGAGGATCCTGAAGTGGTGAGCCAGATATTTGATATGCTTTTAAACGTTATTTTTTCAGAATAAAATGATATATTCTTCATTTAATACATACAGATATATGATAAAATAACATTTGCCACTATGTCCCAAATTTCCCCCTCCTTTGGTCTGTCTTTCTACAAATAAATAAGCAAACAATAACTTCCTAAATAAATAAGAAACCATTTAAAATTGATAGTATGAACATATTTTTGTGAATTTCATAGCCTGGAAATGTAGAATGTTATAGAATTTATTCAAATAATTCTGTGCTGGAGGGATCTGTTACATCTTCTTTACCTATTGAAAAAGCTGACTCTATAGCCATGACTTGATATTTATGTGTTTCACAATATACACAGTGACACTAAGAACATTTAACAAAAGAGAGGAGAAGGGATGGAATCTAAAAATGTTCCACTGAGGAATTAGGAAAATGAGACTTCCAGTTACTTGAAAAACAAAACGAAATAAAACAAAGCTCATAATGATGTCCTCGGTCCACCCATGCAATTGCTATAGCAAAAGTAAGGAACATGAGCAGATCATGGTAATTCCAGGATGTATAACAGTTTCATTATTAAAGAGAAGCAGATGTCAAAAACTTTGTCCATAGAGAATAACAAGTTCAAAAATGAGAACATGTGAAGTGAAGCCAAATAATGAAGTAGGCCAAAAGGGAGCTTAGGAAAATCTTTTACATAAGAAAATGCAAGCTTGAGCACTTCCAAAAGAGTTAAGTATAAGAAGAAAAACATTACAAGAGTTGAACTCTAAGGGAATGGACACACTTAAGTAAACCTCATGGATTCTTCCCATCTGTAAGCACTGGGGCATAATAAATCTGTGATATCAGTTGAGTCAAATGGTGTCATTTCACTTCCCAGACTATAAAAGATTTTTCTATGTATTAGGAAAATTGTAATATCACTGAAAAGTTTGGGTGAGCTAGGAACCTGTAGCCTAATTAAATGAAGTAATTAGCTTAGGTAAGCAAAGAAAGCACTTGCAATGAGTTTAAAATATGCACCAATATTTCAACAAAGTAGATCCAGTAATATTTAAAGGTCTTTTGGCAAATGAGATAAATTAATACCTTGCATCATTAGCTTGGATATACCCTATGTTTTCACTGACAATAATTTTTGATCTTTTAAGGATCCCTGGATAGGGAAAATTGCAGGCTAAATACTATCATTGGGGAAGAACTGAAAGGGAAGCCACTGTCGTCCTCTTGTTGGGCAAGACCAGCTTCCAGGTGTATTGCTCATTGTGGCAAAGACCAGGCCTATCAGTTTTCTCAGAAGGTTTCACTCAGCCTGCACCTGCGAGTGCTTTGCCAACTGCAAGACAAAGGAAAGACTACAAATATACTTGTTCATCTCCAAGCCAAGAGCCACAGCTTGATTCAAAATATCTTTAAGTAATCAGTATTTGGTTATTTTCAGCTTAGTAACTAGTTTTTGCTTCATTCCACTGTTAGGGGGCATATATTCATGAAAAAAAGATAAAAAATTAACTTGCTATATTATTGGGCCAATTCCTAGAACAGCAGTGAAACTGAGATGTGTCTGTGGGTGTTTCCAGTGAGAAGAGGCAGGGTTCCAACCCAGCTCTGAATCATCCCTACTTCCAAGGATGAAAAGGGAATCTGGGAATTATTGCTTGTTGAGTTAAATGCTAAAAGACCTAAAATTAAAATGCTATATTCTAAGACTTGGAAATGCTGGAAAGGTGAAATGGGAGAAAAAGAGAATTTTTTTCCACCTCTTGCATAGATAATACTTTAAAACCAACTCATTTGTGATTTTTTTTCATATTGTCTTTATGCATTTGATAAAGAGCCATAAAGTCAGAAAGCTTGGGAGAATTTTTCAAAGAATAAATAAATCAATCATTTATTTCACATATGTTTATATAGCATAAGTTAGTACTTATAACAGTAATTTTTAAATACTCTATTACAAGAACTTTCTCATAAAGAAAATTTCATCATTTATATTTTCTTTTCTCTGATTCCCTGGTCATTTTTCATAAATTAGTATTATTTCTATTATCTACCCAAAGTGCCCTAACTTTAAGCTGTAACTATATAAAATTACTCTCGTAGCTGAAGCAAAAGTACTCAGCTGGTTCAGATCAAAATAGTTCCTGTGGAATACATTTATCTGTATTATTGAGGCTAGCATTTGCACTTGTTCTTATCTTGGTAATTTTTGCGTCATAAACTATGATCAGAATTGTATCTAATAGCACAAGTGAATAAAGCAGGAGATAATAACAAGGCCACCTTGACACTATTTTAAAATTCCCAACTTGGTAAGAACAATAAAAGATGCTTTGAAGTTGAGTTAGTTGAAAGCCCATTAAAAATGAGGTGGCTATTTTTACAAGATGAGGCTGATAATATATTATGCTAGAGAAGTGATACATTTTGGATATATGTTTTACTCTTAGACTAATACAGAATCAGTTAAATCCATAGAAAATAGAGCAGTATCAATCCTTATAATTCTTGTCTGTTGACATGTAATCCATTAGGAGTTATTTGCTATTATCTTGCTTTTCTGCTATCTTTGGCAAAATGAAGTGTTAGAAGGGGTATCGTGACAATACAGAATGCCATTTTTAAGAGGAATAAGGTGATATGAATAAAACTATATGTATACCAAAATAGAGTAAGTGATTTACAGTAATTGTGCAGTCTCTGCAGTAATGAATTATCAGACACAACAGAATGAGGAATTTGAAGAAAATCAGATTAAAGTGAGGTATTAAATTAAAAATTGTGGCAACTTTCAATTAGATTATACACTGATCTTTCTAAAGTCACTGAGACATTACTTAGGATAATATTATTATCCTATTTAAGAGGGGACTATTGAGAGAGATGGTTTATAGAGAAAAAATAGATTAAATCCTGCATTTAGTTAACCTTGATTTTGTGCTGCATCTAGTGGGTCCTAGTCACTGAAAAAGAAGGAAGGTATTAAAAACAACCACAAGAGCTAATATGTAATAATCCTTGGTATGTGACAGCCATGGCACTAAACTCTTTACATTCATAATCTCATTCAAACCTCCCAGTAACCGTTTTAGGTAGATGCTAATACTATTATATTTCCCACAACTTGACCAAGTGTACATAAATAGGAAGTGGAAGAACCTGGGTTTAAACCAACGTTAGCCTCACTAAAGAACTAGGCTCGGCCGGGCGCGGTGGCTCACACCTGTAATCCTAGCACTCTGGGGGGCCGAGGCAGGTGGATTGCTCTAGGTCAGGAGTTCGAGACCAGCCTGAGCAAGAGTGAGACCCCCCCCCACACCCGTCTCTACTAAAAATAGAAAGAAATTATCTGGCCAACTAAAATATATGTAGAAAAAATTAGCCGGGCGTGGTGGCACATGCCTGTAGTCCCAGCTACTCGGGAGGCTGAGGCAGTAGGATCACTTAAGCCCAGGAGTCTGAGGCTGCTGTGAGCTAGGCTGACGCCACGGCACTCACTCTAGCCAGGGCAACAAAGCAAGACTCTGTCTCAAAAAAAAAAAAAAAAAAGAACTAGGCTATGTTGTATTTGCTTGTTTTTCTCACATCTGCAATGGAGTTATTTTTGAATAAAATACACTATCAACTGTGATGTGAGCTATAATTGTATTATTTGGATTCCATTATTTAGAAGCTATCTCTTTTTGTTGTCCTCTTTCTGATAAGGGAAATTCTAGGGTCATATTTATTAGAGGTCTTTGAGTAATTTATGCAAATGAGAATATTGACCTTATTATTTGTTCTACATAATGCCAATAATGAAATCATTTTGTCCCACATAACTAGTCTCAAATAGCTGAGAGTTTTCTATGTAATAAACCAATTATGCCAGTTCCTTACATTCGTGTCTTAATAAATCAATCACTATATATTTCGGTTGCACCCTTATTTTGTGCTTAGTTCTTCAATGAAGATTTACTGAAATAATATTTTCTAGACATTTCTGCATAATTCCAGAGATTTTCACAAAATTTTGAGCTGTGGTAAGTTTATTAAACCAATTTGTTTCTTAATGAAAAGCAACAACTTATTTTGTTATCTGTCATTTTTTATTTTTTACTACTTATTATAATGATGTAGAAACCACAGCCTAAAACTAATGTTGTAAGTATAGCTTGAAGACAAAAACAGGAAAATGTCACCGATCACATTTATCATCAGTAATTGTCCTTTGAGCTTCTGAAGCCACTTGTTTGCCCATTTTTCCCAAACTCAAATAAAAATGATAAATAATTAATATTATTTATTAATAATTTATTACTTGATAAGATCAATTTTAAAAATAAGGGGTATAAAAAATTCTACACAAAAACTCTGTTAACTAGAATAGTACCTATGTAGATGCAAAGAGATGCTTTTGCTATTATATGTTCTGCCACCCCATGGATTTGGACATCAATTATTTAATCTTAGTATAGTCTCACCTGTAAAATGAAAACATTGACATCTTTTTCCTCTTACCTCCCTGAAATTTTGAAAGAATAAAATAAAATGTCTATAGTATGTTTTGAATTCTTTAATGATCTTCTGTAATTACAGTACAAAATGATCATATACTACAATAGAATATGCAAAGCAAGTCTAAAGTCTAGGCTCCTAACTTGTAAATTCAGAATATCTTATTGTTTATTAATGTAAAGTAAATATATGTCCTTTGCCTAGAGGAGCCATATACCCTCCCACTCTCAACCCAAGTGCAAAGGAATACTTAGAATGCTGAGGGCACTAGAGTGTCTGAGAATATAGTTGAACCTGTGCAAAAAGGAAGAGAATTTTCAGAAAAATTTTGTATAGTTTGCTCTTCATAATGATTCATTATTTTAAATACCTTTCCCTATTTTAGTTTAATGTAATTTCTCTCCTCTTCTCTGCACACTTTTATATTAAACAGAATGTACTTCCATTCAAATATATTCTGATTTGTCATAATTGGAAAAATTTCTAACATAGATTTGCATGCAGTCAATAACTGTTATATAGGTAAAATTCATAGTGGCCAGAAATTGTAAATCCAATGACTCTGTTCCCATTGCTTACTTCCCACTCAGTTTGAAGCTTAGCAAATCCTCTAAAGTCAATCCAAACTCATATAAGATGGAAGAAGAGTCAAACTAGAAAATGATTTATTAGTCATTGCACAAAAAAATTTAATAGAAGTTTTTTCTTTCAAAAGTTGATAAGTAGTATTGAATAAAGAGAAATGTTTTCATTTAGAAGATAGTTAAGAAAAGTTTTCTAATTATTTAAATGATATGAATTTATTTTTTTTTCAGAAAGGGTTTACACTAAGAATGTTCTTGAAATAAGTATAATTAAGATATAAATCAACTAAAATAACACTGATACAAGATGCAATTTGCTGTCTATGAAGAATTTCTCAGTAATCCAAATTGTGTTTGGTAGCCTCTTTTATTTTACACTGAAGAAAATACCACTTTTTCCCCCACTTTTGTTAATTTTCTCTTCTCTTCTTTCTTTCCTTTTTTTTTAAAAAAAATGAAATGCCTTCATTATGTTTAGTCTGATTATAAAAATGACATGTGCTTCTTGTTAAAAATAATCTATCATTCAGAGATAATAAACATTAACATTTATTGTAAAATTTTCCAGAAATTTTCTCCGATGTATCTGTTCTTACAAATAATGGCGACCAGTTTATTATCCAGTTTCATACTCTTTCTTCATCTCACAATATAAACTCAACACTTTTTTGGGTTATATATATATAGTTTAAATATATATATATATATATATATTTCCCTAGTAGTCCATTGTATAGATGGATCATCTTTATGAAACTGAATGCATTATTAATGAATTTAGTTTGCTTTCAGTTTTTGCATATTATAAACAATATTACAATGAGCATTATTTTATATCTTCATTCTCTATCAGAAGTAGAACTGGAATAAATCCCAATAAGTGGAACATAGCTCAATGGTATTCATATTGTCTTTTTTATAATTTTGATACTTATCACTGGAATGAGAGTCAGTATAAACTCTCAAACCAGGTTGCCTTGGTTCAAATCTCAGCATTGCCACCCACTAGCTGTGTGGTCCTGCCAATTTAGTTAACCTTCTCTTAACATAAATGCTTATTATCTGTATGTAAAATGAGAATAATAATTATATGTACCTCACTGGGTTGTTGTGAGATTGAATGAATTGACAAATGTAACATAGAACACTGAAGCACAGTTAAGTATTATACAAGCATTTCTCCTCATTATTGCACTCAAGAAGTATTTTATCAAATCACACATAGTGTAACTGAATATTTATCAGTGGAATTGAATTATTTTAATGTTTGTTGATCATGGGTATTTCTTCATGGAATTTATGCTTAATGTTCTTTACCCATTTTTCTATCATAATGTTTGTCTTTTTGTAATTGATATATGAGTTCTTTATATATATTAAGAATACTAATCTTCTATGACCTTATATAATATTGACAAATTCTGTTTATGATCATCTGTCTTTGAAAATTGAAGAAAGAAGAGCATGTGCTGTGCTTTGTAAAGGGATCTTAAAACATAGACTATCAACTGTCTTGTTTTGAGAAGAGAAGAAACGAGAGTCTTTGTATGTGTCCTACCACATCCATTAAGTATTAATAGATATGCCCTCTTTATTACAAGCCTAGAGAGAAAAATGTGTCATTCAATGGATCTTTGGACATGAGCTGGGGAAACCACTTTCCTCCTTCTAAATTATTCCACCTGGATTATTTAAGAACCCCAAACAATCTTTTATATATGTTACAAATCTTGTTCACCAGTTTTGTGATATCATTTGTCTTTATTTGATATTTGCTATGCTAAAATTATACATTTTTGTGGAGAACCAGTTTTTATGTTATCTTTGTATGCACAATGTAACATGCAGTAAATGTTTGTTTGATTTTAAATAAATATGATAGTTTAAATTATGTGCAATTTTGGTTCATAAGTAAGGTTATGATTAAAATATTCATTTATACAGTCATCCCACAACTGCACGACAAATTTCTGATTGGAATGGAGAAGCTGATTAATTTCATCCCTGTACTTCTTGCCCACCTTCTAGCTCCATGCTCCTTACTCCCATCAGATCCCTAATCATCATCCAAATTTCAAGCCTTTTAGATTAGCTGTCTTCCCCAACTCTTTCTCTGTTTCTTTTTTGGTAATATTTTGATCACATTTGTTTATCTTTTTAACTCTATTTTCAGCTTCTTTCACTATGCCCTTTTCTTGTAATCCCTCTTCTGTTTCCGAGAATCTTTCTCATATATCCAACCTTTCCTAGGAAACCTTTCTTAGTCTCTAACATTCCAACATTAAGCAATTTTCCTCTAGCGCCTGAATTCACCCTCAAGTTGAAGTAGATCATTCTCCTAATTGCTCAAGTCTCAGAGCTAGGAAAAGGAATAGGATTTATTCATGGTCTGTTTATATGAAGACAGCTTTCACTCAGCAGCCCACTGCATCAAAAATTCAACTCACATTGGCCTAAACAATAGGTTGGAGTCTAGAAGTAAAGAAGGCTTCATGTTTGGTTTATGTAGCGTCTCAAGGATGCCTCCAATGACTCATGTTCTTTACCTGTATGGCCTTGGCTGCCTCCTAAGGCTGGTTTCCCTCACGGCTGAAGGATGGGTGCCTAGTCATTGTTGGTGTTCTGTGCTTCCTCGTGTATGTTGAACAGTCAGGGAACTAGTTCTGCCCAGAAAAGCAAACAAAGAGCTTCTCCAGAAACCCCCAGCAAAAACCTTATGTCTCACTGGCCATAATTGCATATGAGAGCCATTCCAGTACCAATCACCACCAAGATGCTTGGAATTATGCTGCTTAACTCAGACTAACCAGGACTTGCACCTGGAGCTGGGGACAGGTTCAGCTTCCCTCCGGTGAACAGGGCTTTGAGGGAAAAAAGTGAATATCTGAACAAAAGTACAGTCCTTTTTGGAAAAATAATAGATAATAATAGACTGACTGGGACATGTCCCAGAAACCGTCCTATGCTTTAAATGTATTTTAGTCATTTATGAGTCAAAACAACCCTAGCAATTAGGTAGTACTAGTAGTATTATTTTCATTATCTTTTACAGTTGAGAAAGCTGAGGCATAGAGAGTCGGAGTGACTTGCTAAGATTTCAGAGTTCTTAAGTGGCAGAACTGGACATCTAGTCTATAAGACTTTTCTCTTAACCACAGCCATACTTTCTTTCTTTCTTTCTTTCTTTTTTTTTTTTTAGAAAGGTTCTTGCTCTATCTTGCTCTATTGCTTGTACTATGGTGCAGTGGTGCCATCATAACTCAGTGCAACCTCAAACTCCCCAGCTCAAGTGATCCTCCTGCTCCTGCTTCAGCCTCTCAAGAAGCTGGGACTATAGGCACATACCCCCATGAGCAGCTAGTGTTTTAAATTTTTTGTAGAGATGGGGTCTCGCCATGTTCCTCAGGCTGGTCTTGAACTCCTGGCCTCAAGTGATACTCCTGCCTCAGATTCCCAAAGTGCTAGGATTACAGATGTGAGCCACCATGCCCAGCCAACATGCTTGCTTGATATTCACTACAACATCTTGTTTTGAAGTCCATAGTGAAATACCTAGGCTTTGTGGTTAATGCAGTCCTTGAACTGAATCATACATAGCTCCTTTATATGTGGGCTGTGCAATCTTGTGGGAAATGATTTGACCTTTCTGAATATTCATTTCTTTACCTGTAACTGAGCAAAATAATGACTACCACATATATATTGTGTGAAGCATAATAAAACAGTCCTTATTTCACTGACACAGAGGTGTTATTTAATAAATGGCAGCTTTTATTATTTTCTCTGGAGCAAACTTCTTTTGTGTTAGGGCATTTGTAAATGTAAAATGTACATGATAATCACAAAATGTTTGGTTATTCTATTAGTCATATTGTACAATATATAATTTTTGTTTAAACGATATAGAGTAGAATTTTGTTAAAGTTATTTTCATAAAATATGACCCACATGAATAGATATGGATAAAACCACATACTGCATGCACCATTTCCCAAAAATGCTGCTTTTTAATTAAATAATCTAGAAGACAGTTTAAAGGAAAAAACAAAAACACCTTAAATATTAGATTTCTTTATCACTTTTCATACAGTTATAAAATTACTCCAACCTGCTCCTGAACGTTGGCACAAAATCAAATTTTCAACTTAATGTGAATCCTGCCAAAATACTTAAGAAATACAAGCCAAGAAATCTGGAGAGCAATCTGGCAGCACTTAGTGACGTCAAGAATGTGCACCCCTATGACTCAGAGTAGCTCCCAGCTACTCTCTCCTGGGAGCTTCTTCCTCAGGTTGATCCTGGAAGTTCCTCTGCAGCTTTCTTGAGGATCCAGGAATGATGGGAAACCTAGGTGATCATCTCTAGGAGCAGAGATGAAAACATGTGGTAGAAATAGCCTGTGGGCTATGTCGTGGTCAACAGCAACAATCAACATGCATATATAGCACACAGCTGAGTCTAAAGCCACAATGTTGAGTTAAAAATAACAATTAGCATATCTGTAGCAGCATGCCATTTTTATAAATTTAAAACAGATACATTCACAAAACAACACTGCACATTTTTAAGGATACATACATATCCAAGGATGCACAGTAAATTCACTACAGTGGGTGACTACAGAAGGAGGCAAATGGTAGTGAGAGTGGGAATAAAAGCATATATACATATGCACACACACACATACACTATAGACTAATGATGATGGTATATCATGAACTGAGAATTATTAACTCAATTCCCTGTTTCTAAGGCCCAATAAAAAAGAAAAAAGAAAAGAGAGAGAGACAAAGAGAGAGAAAAGGGAAATAACGAAAAAGGAAAGGAAAAGAAAAATTACAGGCAGATCCTACTTCATATATATCCATTTAACAGCTTCTCTTTTAATCCTGTCATACTAATTCTATCAAATTTTTTTCCAAAGGAGACAGGTTCATATGGTCTTTCTCAAACCAAGAAATTTCGGGTGGGGTGGGTTCAACAAAACTTCATTTAAAATCAAATTTACACGTGGAAACCCTTTGGCTTTCTGTGGACTAACATTGGTATAATATCAGGCAAGAGAGTTTACTGGGCTATAATTTTAAGACCCTTCAATGCCTTTGGCAGATATCAGATAATAGCCTATTTAAAGGCAATTCTACTTACTTGCCAATCAGTCAGGTTTGCCTGGGACTGAGGCCATCCGCAGAGCATGGGGCTTTCAGTTTTAAAGTGAGGAAAGCCCTGAGATAACCAGCATGAGTTGGTCCTTCCACCAAGCCTTCACCATGCTAAAATGAGGCCACAAGTTACTGCAAACTCAGATTCAGTGGCAGATGTCAGCAGGCTACCCTGTGGGTACTTGTGAATCTGAGGCCTCCAACATGCTGTATCTTCACATGATCTTCTAAACTTGATGCCATATCTAGATGCCATCTTAGCTCGAAGAACGGATGAAAGAAATAAGTACTGGGTTGGGATGGGTTAGTGAAGAAACACTTAAATACCTAGCATTTACCTGAAAGAGATTGATTTTACCCAAAAATACTATTTAAACCAAAGGAGGATCCTTTTAATTGCTAAGCTTTTGTCCTTCCTCCTTTCAGCACTATGGCAGTGGGGCTCGGAAACAGGAAGAAGTCAGCTATATAACATGAAGGAGCTATAATTTCTTGCACACCTATGATGGAGTGTATAAGGTTTTGACATTTGCAGACTTGTGTGATGTCTTTATAGTGCGTCAATTAGCTAAGCCAGATAGATGTTTTGAGAGTTTCCTTCTCTTCGTAGTTTTAAATTATGATAGGTGATGTGCGTAATTTTTGCAAGCCTTGGAAGGCAGAAGTGATGCGGCCGCCATATTTATGCTGGGAAGTTTGGTGCAGGGCCAGGTGGCTCATCTTGGCACGGATCAACAGCTCCTGCAGCTCCCACTGCATCCTCCTGCAGTTTCTCCAGATCTGGGCCAGTTTCATATACAACTCTTCCACATGTCATCAATTTCTTCAAAGTTGGAGGCTTAGGGACAGTGAAACACAGATGCAGGTGCAAGTAAAAGACAGAAGCAGGCTCCAGTGTGTCCTTGGGGGTCCCAGCTCATTTTCAGGGTCTCCCGTTTGTCCTCACTCCCCCCATTTCATATCCATCTTCCCTCCCTCACTGCTGGCCCTTGCTGACTTCAGGCACAACTTCAGATGCAGGAGGGATGCATTTTGCCTAACCAGCTACCACGATGGCACAAGGTCTAATCCCTATCATCAGCATGTTGTGTCCCTCACAGTGGTTCAGCTTCTGTGATGGAATTCCCAGGATTCTCAATAGGTGATAACAACCCTATTATTACCTCAATTTTCAGTGAAGGTACCATACGTGAAAGAGGATAAGTATTTGGCCCCAAAGCATGCAGCTCATTAGTGACAACCTGGGATCTGAATACAGATTTCTCTGGTTCCACAGCCCGCATTCTTCCAAGTTGGCTTTCATCATTTATTAACATCCCTGGCCAATCAGTTTATCATGTTAGCCACTGCCCATCAAAATTCTGGGTGGGATGGCTCACACCCATAATCCTAGCACTTTGTTCTTGAGCTTCTGGGCTCAAGCAGTCCTCCTCCCTGGGCCTCCCAAAGTGCTAGGATTACAGGTATGAGCCACGGTGCCTGGCCATATCCCAGTACTTTGGGAGGCTGAGGCAGGAAGATCGCTTGAGGCTAGAAGTTTGAGATAAGCCTGAGCAAAAGAGTGAGACCCTGTCTCTACAGAAAATAAGAAAATTAGCCAGGCATGATGGTGCATTCCTGTAGTCACAGCTACTTGGGAGTCAGAGGCTGGAGGATTGCTTGAGCCCAGGAGTTCAAGGCTGCAGTGAGCTACGATCATGCCACTGCACTCTAGCCTGGGTAGCAGAGTGAGACCTTGTCCCCCACAAGATAAAAAACAAACAAAAACTCTGAAAGAATAAAACAGAGGGTACACAAATTGTAACTCAGGAAATGGAGAGTGGGCACTGCTGGGGAGGACAGGCCCATGATTTATTAAATCATTTAAGCTTTATGGTAACTGTAAGAAGTAGGTATTATTGCTAATCCTATGTTACAGATGGATAATATTACTCAATCAGTTGGCATAGAGCCAGGATTCTAACTAAAAAAATTGGCCTATGGAGTTGGATTCTCTGAACTAAATGGAGGAGATACCACAAGGAGGGGCTGAGGTTCACTAGAAGAGTTAGGATTTCACTGAAGACTAACTTTATCTACCTCATAATTTGCTGAGTTAGCAACACCTCCAAGAAAAATAAAGGCCTATTAATATTTTTTGAATATGCAGAAAATAAACAACAAATTAAAATCTGAAGGATTTTCTTCGGCTGACTTATTCATCTTACACTATTTACAAGATATTAAGTTGTTAACCAAAAATGAAGTTTCAAGAAATTGAATATTAAAACCACCATTATTTATGAACCACTAATGTAAATTTCATTAATGTGAAATTTCAGGAGAATGGTCAATTTGGTAAATTATGCATTGTCAGAGGTTCCTCAAGTGTCCATAGCAAACTTTTCAGCTGCACTAGGATTTTTGTTTAGTCTCTTTCTGTGGTAATATGATTGTTTCTCATATTATACAGGCAACCTGTTTACTTACAATTAAGTTTGAAAAATTATATCTGTAAGAATAAAAGAAAGACCCTTAGTGTTCATCTAACATCAGTGAAAGGAGGAAAAAGTGATGTGTAAGTATAAAGAGGAAGGCAGCTGGGGCCAGGCATGGTGGCTCACGCCTGTAATCCTAGCACTCTGGGAGGCCAAGGCAGGAGGATTGCTTGAGCCTAGGGGTTCGAGACCAGCCTGAGCAAGAGCTAGACCCCCCGTCTCTAATGAAAAAAAAAAAAAAAAAAGAGGAAGCCAGCTATAAACACAAAGAAAGAAAAATGAGAGAGGAAAAAAAGAAGGAAGTACATGAAGGATTTCTAGATGTTTACTTTAATTCTTGGAATTAGAATTTTGAAATGAAGTTTACATGACATTCTATTAAAATACAATTTGCTCATCCCTAAGCTAAGCCAAGCACTCCAAAAATCTATGAAGAGAATGTTAATAAGTGTTACTGCTTAGATACAGGTAGGAGATATCCTCCCAAAAGTCAGGGAAAATTACCCCAATGTCACCTTAAAGCAAAATAAAAAAGGGAGTTAAAAGTCAATAAATATGTCTGAGAACCGCATTAATTTGACCTCATTTTCCTACTATTTTTTTCTGTCTAGTAGGAGTAACACTAGAAATAAGAAATGAGCAAATGAAAAAAGCTTAAGGAATATATACATTTAATATATAACTCTTGAATAAATTAAAAGTTCCTTCTTTACATTATCCTAAATAATATATTATAGATTAAGAACAATGTTTCTTCCAATTCCTATAGGACTTCTGAAGTCCTATAGAAATTGGAACAAAACACATTCACATACTTTGTCTTTCATTTTCTCTTACTCACCTCTTCGAGGAAGGACAGGTATTATTACCACTGTTGTACAGAGGGAGAAACTGAGTCACAGACCTTTAAGAGAATTGTCCAAAGTCACAGGCTAGAATTTGAACGTTGGTCAAATAATCTCAGTATTAAATTTTTTCCCACATTTAAACTATTTAGCTTTTTTTCCCTCTTAGTTTTGAAAAGCTTAACACTAATAATTATTGTCTTTTTGCTTCTTTACTATCTTCTCAAACTTGAGATTATACACAAAATAACATTATTCCAATTGTGCTTTATAATTCCCAGGCCCCCTATTCATCTGTAATGCCCATTTTTAGATACATGACAACCGGACAACTAGAATCTTTTCCCACACACCGTAACGTTTTCTAAAAACTCTTCCTTGTGTGTGTTTGACCAGAAATATCGAGGTCTCTTTCTAATATCAATGTTGCGTAGGAAAAAAATTGTCACCTCAACAGGATAGAAAGTTTCAGCCAGAAAAATAGCCTGGACCACTGGGCTAATTCAGAAACAAGTCACCTGCACTTCTCCTACAGAATTTCAGCTTAAGTTAGGAAGTAATTCAGGGGCATACTTTTCTATTTAATAAAATATTTGCATCCTGGCCTGTGAGAATCTTGATCTTTTAAAAAATCTTTTCTTTTATAAAATTTATTTTTTTTCTAATTCAATCCACTCTCTAAGAGCCTGTATTAGGGCAGAGATCTTTGGCTAGTTTTGTTCTCTATTGTAGCTCTGATGCCCAGAGAATAGCTGACATATGGCAGATGCTCTATAAATATTTTTTGAATGAATGAAGGAAATCTATAAGCAAGGGTTTAACAGAGAAATTGGTTTCCTATCTTCTTTCAAATAACAGGGGTGTATAGGGAGGATTTGGGTCATCAATATAGTTCATAAAATCTATTCCTCCCCTTGTTTTTCACCCTGTCCTTCAACTCTGATGTCTCCACTCATGTGGTATAACATCTGCTCACTCAGTGATGTAGGCGAGTGGCAGCAAGGGGTTAAAGACAGTGAAACAGTCTGGGTTGAGCAGGGCAAGAAGGCTGGAATCTCATCCTTTCATTAGTCTTTCATCTTTTATTTAACTTCCATTTATGTCTTTTTCAGCCTCCCATTTTAACTGCCCTCCATTAATCTGATAAACACTATCTCTGACACCTCGCTGACTATACATTACCGCATTACCGCCCACAACCTGTTGGAACCCTGGCAGACAGGCATCTCTAGAACGACTGCTGATAAAGTTAGCAGCAGTCTTTTGAAAGTTGTAAGGAAACTGTCTAATATTAAATTATGATACACAAGTTGAAAATAAAAAAATAACATGCAATAAAATACCACCAATCACAACGTAATACATATAGCTAAACTTAAAGTCAACATTTGTGGCCAGCTACTAGTGATTCTGCTTTATTTGATTATATCCAGAAAATTGTCACAGGAAAGGTAGCTCTTTTCGCTCTAACAATTCTGTTCTCATTCATATTTTAATGGTTGTATTCTGAGCATCTAAGATTTGGCAAAGGACTTGGCTTTTGCACCTAAATCTCTACAAGGTCTTGTGCTACTGATAAATTGGAGATATGCACTCTCTATAATTAATGGTTCTTTAGCTTTTTTATATCTAAATGTATTAGGGAAATTTATCAAAGAGAAAAGTTGGTTAAATATCCACATTAAAGTATGAGTTTTTATGCTTTTTTGATAAACATTAAATTATTTAGCATTCATAATAATAATCCACTAGCATAGTTTTAATAGTGTAGTCTTTTTGTCCATTGACTCATAAAATCTCCCAAATTTAATTGCTCTGTGTTTATTACAATTGGAGTGTAAAGCTTGAGTTCAGAGACTAATCTAATAACTGGGTCCAAAGAAGATTTATAACAGAGAACCTTTTGAAGTGAGGTTTTACTACCCCCTTTTACTCAAGTGGAAGATTATTTTGATGTCTGCAGTGATCTATGCCACACGCTTTCTATGTCACCATTAAATATTAATGGCACTTAAATTTCCATAATTGATTATAATAAAATCAAAATGTCAGTATCATTATTATCTACTTACAAATACATTCCTTTGTCTTATTTGCTAACTCTAGTACTGACCTTTTTCTCTCTTCCCATGACCTGTGGGTTTTGCATCTTTCTTCACATGTTATACTTGACTATACTAACACCCTTTACTTCTTAAAAGAAGTAAGTACTTCTTACATTTTAGCAGAATAATTTATTTTTTAAAAGATAGTCATTTATTTTCCCCATTTTTAAAATTCTGTTTTTAATCAGTCTCTCAAACATTCCTAAATAAATCACATTGGTAATTTCAAAATTCTGCACATCACCTTTCCCTTCCTACATACCCCTTTAATTGAATAAATCATAGATATTTCCTTTTAATATTTAAAACAAAAGATACTAATTGTAAGGATATAAACCAAAACTTCTCTGGTTCATAGTGAAGTCAGGGTTTAAATAGTGCTCCCTATAGAAGTTTTTATATGCAAATTTTTCTTGAATCACATCTAAATTGGTTTAGTTTCTGAAAAATCCAAAATAACTTTTAATAAGATAGTTTCACACTCATGAGGTAACCCACGGAATGTACCTCAAAGATAGGGTTGAATGAACTCTTGTGTTCTTCCAGTTCTGAACCTACTAATGTTAAAAAGTCATGTTCCATTAAAATAGTCCAGTCTAATGTGAAGGTCATAATACAACTGAGTATTTTGCTCTCTAGAGAAGGGTTGGTAAACTATGTTCTAAGGACCAAATATGACCTGCCACTTGTTTTGCAAATAAAGTTTTATTGGAATAAAGTCACCCTGTTTGTGTGTTCTCTATGGCTTATTTCACACTACAATGACAACAGAGACTATCTGGACCTCAAGGCCTAAAATATTTACAATCTATAGGCCCTTTACAGAAAATGTTCTAGAGCATTGTGCAAAAACCATCAGGACAACCACATACCTCATCAACCCTCTCAGGAGACTATACCTACATTCAAACCCTTTTATAACCCACGGATACTTTACAAATTAATTTGACTATGCTTTCTTTGTCAGCCATACAGCTTAGAAAAATAAACAGCACACATAAAAAATTGTAAAAATGTTATAAAGAAGGAGGCAACTATGTTTCTTACAACAAAGAAAATCAACCCAGTGCCCATGATACAGCATGATAGAACGGAAAATGGAATTTCGAATGTCTTCCTGATGTAGAATAGCAGAATGAAGAAATTGAAGAGAAATATGTGTTAGAGTCTAATTAAAGAAATTATAGAATGAGAAACTCTTATAGATAGGATTTTTTCCTTCCTTTCTAATTTTTAAAATGTTTATAGAGTGAAATTAAATGTGGGTGAGAATCGACCACTCCCTGTGTGATTGAGTGGATAGGTGCTATAAAGGACTGTGCAGATTGACCTCCCTGTCAGTAGGAGGCGCTTGCCGGAAGGCACGAGCTGAAGTGTTGTTTTGGGGCCCTGTGACCAGTTCTAGTCCCTCAGGAGAAGCTCTCGTGTGTCCCAGGTGGTCAGTGGGGCCCTGGAATTTCCAGGTGAGTCCCTATTCTCTGCCACAGCAGAGGTGGGTGGGAGAGAGCAGCTGAGTGGGGCTGACTTCAGTGAGCCCCCCACCCTCAGGCTCCACAAAAGCTGGCAATGTAGCTGTTTTGGCAGTTTCAAAGGTCCACTCCCTGCTTCTGGGGAAAGCCACCAGGGAGGGGCTGAAGTGACCCCACCCAACCAGAAACCCTGTTTGTGAAGACGGGGCTGTCTGAGGTTCACAGTCTGGCTGTGAGAAGCAGGTTTCACTCTTCTCCCCGCTCCCCTGTTCCCCAGTGTCCCTCCAATATCTGCCAGCAGGCAGGAGCTTGAACTGGCTAAGCTCCCCAGCAACTGCACTGCAGGCTGTGGAACTTCCGGGGCCAGGATACTGTCCAGGGCTGAGAGCAGGCCTTCCCGTGGGGGGACGGGGTGCTCAGCAAGTGTGCCACAGCTGGGACCCACACTGCATTCTCCTCTCAGTTCTGCACATGCGGGCTCCCTCACCTCCGGAGACTAGTTCACAAATCTCCCCTCATGCCCTCAAGCAACACAATCGACTCCCAGGGGTATAGGATCTGGCCTCGGGGCCTGCCCCTGGATCCCCAAAATCCCTGACCATACTGGGCAGAAGTATGCTGGTCCCCAGTTGCCTGTGAAGTGCATAAGCAGGGTTGTGCCCTACTCTGATGGAGCTGCCGGACAGGCAGCACCAGGGAGCGCTGGTGAGAAGGGCGCTCACAGTCCAAGCATCCGTGGGTCTGCAGGACTTTAAGAGGAAAGTGTTCAAGCCCCACTCTCTGTAGACGCCTTGGTGTGGTGGTTCAATTTTCTCTCTGAGCAACTGCAGTTGGGGGAAAGGAGGGAAAGGAAAAGAGTCTGGACAGAGGAAAGGTAGCACTCTGGTCTTTTCTGTAAGGTTTAAGACTGGAGTCCACGGGAGGGGTGGCACAGCTGAAAGTCAAAGCACCCTCCTGGATTCAGCACCAAATGTAAGGTTTTCTGGATTGGCCGGCGCCAGAGAAAGGAAGATCAGCAGAGTTGAAAGGGATGAGTAAAGAGGTTTTATTGGAGCGCTCCTGGGTGAGGGTAACGGGTCCCAAGAGAGAGGGGCCCAGGCGAGGTTCTCAGGCACCGGGGAAGAGGGGCCTGAGAAGTCGCATCGCCCAGAAGTCTGTGTGGGTTTATATATGTTTTTAGGGATGGGTGATAGGGGTCTCTTCCGCAGGAAGATTTTGTCGGGAAGAGTGAGGAATTTCTTTGTTGTAGTTTTAGGGCAGGTATTGAGAAATAGGAGGGGCTGGTGCTATGTGTGGACTTCAGGAACCCTGACTCTTATCAGGGTAACCATCCAGGTGTGGTCATCCTTTAACGTAGGTGGGCCTTGCAGGCATTGTCATTGGCAGGTCTCGTGGGCTTCTTCTTTTTCCATTAGGGAGGGGAGGGGTGCCCACCACCGGCCTTACATTTTCCATCCTCCTCTCCACAAGACAGTCTGCCTGGAATGGCCTGGCTCCACGGTCACACAGCTCTCCAAGAACCCACTGGACTCCTGTAGCTCCCGCAGTCTGGGCCAGAGTTGGGAAATATTTATGTGGGAATGAGTAAACCAAAAACTGAGATGCTGAGACACCCTGGGGAGGACAAAGTCTCATGGCGGGTAGAGAAACAATATGGCACCTGCCATCTTGGTTTGGGTCTGTGGTCGGGGAAGCACCCCAAGGGGGCTGGCAGCCCAGTACTTTGTCTGCAAAAAGCTCCCAGATCTCTGGCAGCAGCAGCTTTGGGGCTCATGGGAGTAGAAAGTCTCTCCAGCAGCCCAGAAACCTGCTGACTGTCAAGATGTGAGGGTGGGAGCTCCACCTACCCTTTTTGCTGGTCTCCAAGACTCTCAGGGGTTGATCTCCACCAATATCTTGCTCCCTCTTGCTCTGCTCTGCAACTTCTTCCCATGGAGTCCCCCACAGGTTTTGGTACCCTTCTCTCAGAATTACACCCAATCTATGTTCATCTGTTTGTTTGTTTCTCTTTCATCTAAAACCTTTCCTTCCCACTGAGATGCTCTGGCAGCTGGTGTCTGTGGTCAGCCATCTTCTGTAAAGGACTTCTGTAAGAAGAGGTGTCTTAGTTTCTATTCTACTTTTTACTCATTGCCTTTTTTAGATTGTATTTATATTCTATAAATTCCTATGTGCCTGAATAAGCCTCACCATGCACTGGATGTGTGCCTGGATCACCAATAAAAATATACATGTCTATAGGCATGGCAGAAAGGGGTTACTGATGGGGGAAGGTCTCAGAATGGTTGGTCAACAGTTATTAATTGGCTACTGTGCACTAAGAAGTGAAGATTCATGGAAATTAATAATGCTTAACTTTATCTTTAAAATGTGTTAATTTGTACATAGAAGCTTGAAATCAATTATGGCAGCATGTTAGATTTTGCAAATCTGATTTTAAGTAATTAATCCTTTATTTCCTTGTCCATTGCATCATAATCTCTAAAGCAAGAAATTTTTAAAACAGTGACTCCTTAACTAAGAACAGTTGGAGTTTACTACTTATCCAAAGTACATTAGTTTCTACCGATAAAGCACATTTCTTTTCCTTCCTACTTCTATATGTAGTTTTTCTGTTTTTGTTTTTGTTTTCTGAGCTTGGGATGTATTCTTTCTGCTCTTTAGAAGTCTGCATTGAATTTCTACTTCCCCATACAAAATGATAGTCTTGGTGAAAATAAAAGTGGATTTGAGAAAGTAGAAATCTCTACAAAAATTTTTATTTTTAAGGGGAAAATATTACTGAGCTTATGTCATGAATGTGGATAATTTTGGTAGTCTAATTCCCAACTAGACGACTCCTTTTATTGATTGCATTTTAATTATAAGTTACTTAAAACACTGAAAAATAGTTTTTCCTTCTCAGATTTTTTTTGGATTACTCTATTCCAATGTAATACTAGCCAATCAATATTACAAATTAATAGTTTGTACTAGTTCATGGTCATAAAAAGTTATCATTGAATGTGTGCCTTACAATGTCAATATCAATTATAATTCTAGAATTGTATATAGGGAAGATTATAATGTCCATATTACTGGTGGATCAATGGTGGGAAACTGTACTTTGGAACCCAAAAGACTGAATAATAAAGACCAGATTGATACCCAATGAGCTAAATATTATTTTGGTTTCATTTATTTAGGGCCTTTTTTCTCCCCTCATCTATAAATTTATGAGCAGTGCCTACCGCATTGCTTGGTACATAGACATTAAATAAATATTTATTTATTTATTTATTTATTTTCTGAGAAGTGGCAGAGAAACTTTTTCACCTCCTTTAACATGTGAAGTAAAAGCATTAAAGTCTGAGTTTGCTTTAATAGAATGTATTTTTCAGAAAACAAAAACAAAAATAAGTCAGCAACTCTATAGTTTGGCAACATAAATGCTGCTGGAACCTTGGTATGGAGACATCGATATTTGACTCTGATCCAAAAATTTACATAAGAAATGAAGTATCAAATAGCTGGATTAAAAGTGGGCAACAAAAATAAATTAATATCTAATGGTAGATCAGAGATCCTAGCAAGATAGTCATGCATGTGTGTATATACATTCATTTAACCTCATAAAGATTTTAAGAGATTTTTTTAAAAAGCATTAAAGAATATTTTAAATTTATTATTTTTACTACAGATGACTTGTGGCAATGAATAACTATCATTTTCTTCTCTCCTTGTCCCAGCTTCGATGGAAAAACAAATTGCTTGCTATATAAAATACAGGTTATCAGCAATATTGCAAATTGATGGTGTAGTTGCCAAATTCCAAGTCAAATTCTGCAAAGAATATGACCTAATGTTACTCAATAACATTGTATCAATCACAAGCCAGAAAATAACCAACAGTCAGTATTTTCTTTGGATCAGTAATGCAACTTAATAGTGGCAGTTAACATAATTAAAGGCCAGTAACCAGATTAAAAAGTCTTAGTTTGTAATTTTTTTTTTTTACTAAAAAGTATATGTATTAAATGATGTTTGAGTTGAATCCAAAGCGTGGGGAAAATTCCACCAATTTGATTAAAAAGCTTTCGATGAGTATTTAATGAGTACCTACTCTTGCCCAGAGAAGGACACTCTAGGTGATATAGTGGTAGAGGACATAATCTCTGCTTCCCATGAATTTATAATATGATTGGGTAAAGAAAATGAACAGATTTAAAACAAAAAGCAAAAGCTCAATGGCTAAAACTGAAACACTATAGGAAATCTGAGGATAAGGAGCACTATGTGAATTGCCATGGTTAGAAAATAACATTGCATAGAAGGCCAACTTAAAGAGGATGTTTGAATGGAAACCATTTCAGTGGTCCCTCTTGTCCCAGGAAGCAGGGTAAGTATAGCCATAAAAACAAAGGAAAAGCCAAGATTTGTTTTGTGGAGAAATGTAATCATAGTGACTCAAGAACAGGGGTGGGGAACCTGAGGCCTTAAGGCCACATGTGGCCATCTAGGTCCTTAAATGCAGCCTTTTTACTGAATCCAAGTTTTACAGAACAAATCCTTTTATTTTTTATTGATACAATTTTGTTCATCTTTTATATTCTTATATTATTTTTAAAATGCCAAAGAATAAAATAAGTTTCAATGAAATAATCCCCCAGATTGACTGGCACAATTAGAACATTAGTAAGCCATGGGGGCTGAATTGACGGCTGCTACATTCATTATTTAGTTCTAACTTCCCCCACCTGGCTGGCACCACTACTGCATGAGACTGGTTGGCAAGAATTTATGGGAGTCAAGTACACTAGTCTATTATCAGCTTTTGACAACAGTGCACTGTGTTTCTGTTTGAAGTGGAATTTGTGAATAGTTGCACAACTCGACAGTATTTTTTAATTCTGTGTGCTTAACAGCCCATCATGTCAAAGAAGACCAAAAGAATGCTAAAGGAAGAAATCGGATTTTGGAATAAGGATTGGGAATCACAACATTATATTGTTTCTGCTAAAGATAATATGATTTTCTTCCTTTGTGATACTGCAATATCAACACTAAAAAATTCAGTGCTCATTAGCATTATAGCACTCATAAAGACCACAAATATTTTAAATTGGAGGGAGAGGCATGAAAAGTTATATTGCAGAAATCAAAAGATGAAAGGCAAAAGCAAAAATAATTCTTTCAAGCAGCAATAAGACCTGGAAATAATGCTACTGAAGCAACTTATAAAGTAGCTTATATATTCGGGGGAAAAAAAGGGAAGCCATTCAGTGATGTAGAAATTGTGAAAGAAAGCATCCTCAAAGCTGTGGGTTCTTAGACCCTGATAATGTTTCAAAGCACAAACAACTTCCTCTTTCAAGAAGAACCATAACTGATTTGCCATATGAATTAGCTTTCAACTTAACAGAACATCAAGCAATACTTCAAAAGGAAAATATATATTATATAAATGCTTTGGATGAATCAACTGATAGTACTAACTCAGCACAGGTTTTATATTTCATTCAGGTCATAACAGAAGGTTTTCTTTGCTACGAAGAGTTATTCACTTTGGGCACTCTTGCGAATAGAACACAGGGAATAGATATCTTCAACAACTTTCAAGATAAATGTCGTGAAGTTGGACTGAATTTGGTAAATTTAGGGAGTGTATGTACAGATGGTGCACCTTCCATGACAGGGAAATATGAAGGGTTTATTGCACAGATTTAAAAAAAAAAAGTATTAACAGATCCAGATGCTTTCATTTCTTTCCATTGTATCTTGCATCAGCAAACTCTCTGTGCTAAGGCTACTATTTTAAATGACATTTTGCAACATGTTATAAGTATTGTTAACTGTATTCATGCAAATGCAATGCAGCATCAACATTGTCAGTTTTATAACATGCTGAAGTTGATGGATGAGGCATTCAGTGCAGATTTGCCATGTCATTCTAAAGTGTGTTGGCTATCACAGGGGCAGGTGTTAGTCAAAATTTTATATCTGTGAGAACAGATAGTTAAATTTTTATGAAGAACAGCATCAGCAGTGTGAATTATTGAAGGAAGATTTTTATAGGACTGTGGCATTTCTGTGTGACAGCATGTCAAAGCAAAATGACTTGAATATTTCTTTGCAAGACAAAACTAAGTGTATATATGATACGTGGCAAAAAGTCCAGGCATTTCGAAAAAAGCTATCTTTTTTTCAAAACACTTCTTCAAAAGGAAATTTTGGATGAACATTTTCCCCAGTTAGCAAAGGTCATTGATGAACAGGATGACATATGCAAAACATGTGAAGAATACTCAGCTGTTATAGACTTATTAACTGCAGAATACAATGAAAGGTTCATTGACTTTGAGAATCATGACATCACTCTCAAATTAGCATTTCAGCCTCACCTAGTTGATATCACCAAGGCACCTAAAGAACTACAGATGGAATTGATTGAGCTATCAGTGGATAACATTTTAAAGTCATTGTCTGATGCTAAGAAAGATCCAATTGAAATATGGAAAAATGCAATTAAATGCCTATGCCTTTGGCAACATGCCCCCAAAATGCTTTCTTGCTTTTCAACCACTTATTGCTATGAATCTACGTTCTCCTACCTAACCGGAATCAAGACGCCCTTAAGGTCAGAAATGAAACTGTGGACCTCCATAGTGCAACTAAATATTCCAATGCTTTCCAACAAAAAGTAGACACAACAAAGTCCTTAAAAGGTTAGTTAACTTTAAAATTAACTCACAGTTTTCATTTTTTGAACTTACTAAGTACCTAGTAGTTAGATTTTTACAAAATAATGTATATTTTTAAGTATGTCTATTGAAGTTTCTTGAATGTGGCCTTATTTGATTACAGCTAAATAAATATGGCTTTCCAACATGAAAAGGTTCCCCACCCATGCTCTAGAAAGTGATTCTCATACTTTATATATCATGCTGCAAATATAAAATAAAAAATATGTAAGGCCCTCTGGGCAGTTGGAAAACATCTATGCAAGTTTGTTGAAACATTCAACACCTCTCCTTATATTTAATCATTATAAGAAAAAATAAAAAGTGTTAGGAAAAACATTGAATACTAAATTCTACAAACCTTTCATAGAAAAATCTTAGTTTTTAATAAGAATGAGCTTGCTACTCTGAATAGCACTCTTTTTGTAAAATTTTTTTATTAAAATGGCTTCATAAAATTCTGAGGAAAAATGCTAAGTTATTAGCTTGTTTCTTGATGCCTTTAAAACAACTTTTAAAATATTTAAAAATTTTTAAAATTATTTATTTCAGTCTCTTTCATTGACTGGTCCAAATTACATAATGTGCCATTATCAGAAGAGATTTTTCGCACTAGACTAAAGCCATATCTTTTACAACCACTCAAAAATTATAAGTTAAAATGATAAATAAATAATGTAATATCTTCTCTCATTAACAAATGAAATGTTACTTATACTATTTTGAGTAATGTTTATTTCTATTTTAACTTTTTCATGAAAATTATTTCACAAAAATGATGTAGCACTGCATATATTGCTAAACAGTCTCCCTGCAGCTAGCTGGGAAAGTACTACAAGGGCATGGTATGTAAATACATAAATACATGTACATAAACTTCAAATAAAGTTTCCAATAAATGAACAGAAACATTGAAGCTACCTCCTGGAGCTGTGTTTGCCAGGAAGCTCTGTTTGACTTCTCTGTTCCCCAGTTTCTGCCAGGTCCTTCTTTGGTCAATAGAACAGAAACTCCTCTATAAGCTCCATAGGATCCTTTTCTAGAATGGTCAATGGAACGTTCTGCAGCCTCCTGCTGAAGTACATGTCAAGGCGATGGGGTGCAATCCGGCAATCAGTTAATGCTGATTTGCTTGTCATGCCCGCCACCTGCAGGCATTGAAGGGGACACAGCCTATTTTGCTTCTTTCACCCTTGACAGGCCCTGAGCAAGGCTCCTTGCTGCTGTTATAGGTCACAGACCAGTAAAGATATAATTTGTGATACAAACCAAAACACTTTTAAAAATAAAAAAGGGTGCTCTTTATTACACCAAGGGCAAGTGGTTATCTCAACATGGCCCCACCCAGGCCCTGCGTAGTCATTTCAAGGGCGTAGGAGATCAGTATCTCTTGGTGCATCTGAAACTCATCAGCAATAGCTAATGGGGAAGCTCAACTCTTATACTGAAACAAGGAAATTGATTGAAAGTCCACAAATAATGGTCCACAGCCAGGTGTTGGGGACCACAGTTGTAAAAGTCCTCTGTTGGCCTCAACAGGTACTGATCACAGCAGGGAGTGAGCTTAAGGCACGCTCACTGCCAACCTTACTCTGCCAAATTACTCACCAGCAATACTGAGTGGCAATCTTCTCCCCACTTCTTTCCATTGTTTTTCACTCCAGCTGGCTTTAAGGTATCCCATTTGCTGAAAAACTCATTCTTTTCTTGCTCATTTAGGCACACTTGAGCATAATTTCACAAAACTAACCCTACATTATAATGGTATAGAATTATTACAGAATGATGGAGATTGAATATTAGTATCTTAAGGCAGGATCCTGAGACTTCACAAAGGGGTGTGAGAGAGAAGAACTTATTACATAGCAGAGTCAGGGGACTCTGTTCAACTCTAGGAGAGCAGATAGCACCCTGAAATCTGTTTATCATTAAACTTCACAGGGGTTCTGAGGAACACCAACAACTGAGTAGGACCGCCCCCAGCGTCTAGATTCTGTAATGTGACTTTTATTCGCTATGTTTTTCTTTTGAAATTCTGAACCATGAAAAACTGTATTACTTAGAAAATTTATCAGCCCCATGTCTCTGTGTAATAGTAATGCTAATTTCTTTATGCAGACTTAAATTTACTTTAAAGACAAATTCCACCCTCCTTATTCTTCCAGTTCCTTTAATCTCACTTATATTAATTACTAAACAATTATAAAAAGGAGTAGTTTGAGAATATAATTCAATGATAATCTTTTAAAAACCCAGGAGTTTTTTGGTTTTGGTAGATAATGAAGGAAGATATATTGGAAAACAAGGATCTGATGTGTGCACTGTAAGAAAGACTAAATTTATTGTATGATTTTCCTGGCTTGATTTTTACAGATTGAGATTCCTTACTTTCAAATCTGCCTGTAGAATAAGTTAAACGCATGGTATGAACACCAGCGTTGCAGTTCTGCTGGAGTTGAACCTGTTTGTCAGGACGTCCTTACAGCAGGGCAGGTTTTAAGAAGGGGATGGGCTGTAGTAATGTGTGCTGTTGGTGGCAGAGTGCGGAGAAGCTTGAACGTGCTTAGCATTTCAGGGATCTGCAAACTTGGCTGTGTGGAGTTCCACGGTCTTACCAACCGTATTAACAAGGCTAATTTTCTAAAAATTTGCAGACTGTTGAAGAACAATTACCTTTAAAGCATCACAAGAAAGCCTGTTAGAAAACAGAATTTCAGACCTCACTCCAAAACTAATGAATCAGAATCTACTTTTTAATAAGATTGCCAGATGATTTATGTGCACATCAAAGTCTGAAAAGCACTGTTTAAATGGGTTCTTAAAATCACATTTTTTTCAATAACCGTCAGTGGCAGAAGCACGTGTCTGTGTTGGAGTGAAAAGACCCCTTACTTCAGTGTTTCTCAAAATTGGCTGTTCCCTGGAATTACCTTCAAATGAGACCTGCAACAATCTTCTAAGGAGCTTTACCTTGTTTGCTTAGTTAGCCTTTTATACAGCAAGCAAAACCTCATTTCTCCGTGTTTTAAGAATATGGTTTATTTTCTGAAAGAAGGAAATTTTTAACTGAATTTAACTTTTCTTTTGACACATACATTTTACTATTTTTGTTCAAATATAATGATTTTCCTATAAGTTGCTCAAGGCACTTTGAAAATCTTAGTTAACAAGCCCTGATTCTCATGACACATCACTAGAGATTTTGAAATAGAGTGCGTTAGTCTGTGGATTAAACCACAGATATTTATTGTCTCACAGTTCTGGAGGCTGCAATTTAAGATCAAGGTGCCATCAGGGTTGGTTTCTGGTGAGGCCTTTCTTCTTAGCTTGTAGACAACTATCTTCTTGCTGCATCTATCCTCACATGGCTTTTTCTCTTGGTACATGCTGAGAGGCAACATATTGTTAAAAGGTAAAAGAATGGAGTTTAGAATCAGATCTATGTTTGAATCTCACTTTTGATATTCATTAGCTAATACCAACCATGGAAAAATTACCTTATCTCTCTCATAATATTATCTGTATAATAGAGACATGTGAAGGAGTCTAAGATGCTTCCTGCAATGCCTAAGTGTTCCACATGTTAGGCACCATTTTAACTGTAATAGTTAACTTTACTGAGAGAATGCCTGATACGAGTGTAATTGGTATATAGAAACTCTAAACAAGAGTTATAGGCCAAAGATATTACCCAAGGACATAAAGAAAAGGTTTACACAATGTGTTATAATTCTTTGGGAAACTGCTACCCCAGCACACAACCCTGCCTTTATGCTGGATGTGGTGGCATCAGAAAGACCTGAGGTGAAGCCAAGCAGCCAGTGGAGCTGATTTTGTAAAAGAAAAAAAAAAAACGAAAAACAATATACTGTTAACCAGCTCTAATCAAAATCAAAATGTAATCTTTATGAAATTACAATGTGCTGCTACTGGTCACCAATATACTTCGCAGCTATAAAGTCCCACAAAGCTAGTGGTCACAGCTAGGTTAATTCTATTTAATACAAAGTATACAGCATATTTATCAAGCCGAATTCTCCTCCTCATCAATCATCCTCTACTCCCTCGTCAACAAAAATCAGTTTTTAAGCCCCTTTCTGAGAGCCTATGTAGAAAATTATGCCCTTTATGAGAGCTTCAGATATTCTTGGACAGAAAATTAACAATCTCTGAAAGGATATACAGACACTATTGTGTTTGTCTCTATTTTACGAAATTAAAATCATTGCTATCAATGTTGGTTAACAGAGTCTTTTGTATTGTTTAACACTCTAAGCTTTGTAAATATAACAAAACTTCAATACAAGTTGTAATATTTCATTCTGTAATTGTAGTTGGACTGGTGTTTAATACACTTTAATGTTTTACTTTTTAAATAGTATTCACTAGCAAATTAATGCTATAAATCAAATTTTACTTTAGAAATTGTACATATTTAAGAGACTATATTCACTGAAAGAAATTTAAAATATTCACTTATGTATGGTCCATGATAAGAGCCAGCCAATCCTATCACCATCCACTAAATATCAGTCTTTGACAATTCTTTACTTGGAAATCCTACTAATTAGTCAAACAGATGAAGTTAATGTTCCACCTTGGGAAACATACACACACACACACACACACACACACACATCCCTGTACACTCGAAATCACATGAAATAATTTTGTACATTTAGAGGTTTTCAGAAAAATATTCCACAGTTAAAGAAATACTTGTAAATTATTTACAACACAGATACACTTTAGGCCACAAACATAAGTGTGCCAGTTAAACCAGTTCATTTTCTTGACCGAGTTTAAACACACTGAAAGGGCCCTGAACTGCAATCTTGAAAGTATTCATATTCTCATTTTCCAAGAGGGCAGGCAGTCCCTGACCTGTGATGGCTCTGTCATTCAGTGCCGGGGGTGGCATAGGGACAGATTGGCCTGGGCTGGGGCCCTCAGGACCTGGTTCAGCTTCCCTAAGGCCAGAGTAGGGCCTGGTCTCTCGACCTCAATTCATTTACCAGACCTTCCTCTCAGTGCCCTGAGACCAGAAGAACTCTTGCCTTTAGGCTGCGTCTGCTTTCAGCTCTGACACATTCTCTCCCCAGCTTTTACACAGCCTGGCTGCAGGCGGATGCTTGAAACCCGGCATGGGATAAGGGGTAGCAGGGTGGGGAAGACATGAACATAAAAGCAGAATCAACCCAGATTACCATCAGCCATTTTTCCAGTCACATTTTAAAAGTCAGTCAGAAGACAGTGATGAGTTTTGAGATAAGACTTTCCTAATTGGAATATATTAGAAATCACTGAGTGCTCCTTAAAAAGACAAATGACAGTAGTAAATCAACCTTAGAATAAGAAGACAGAACAAATGGAAAATTAATTCTGATTGGAAGTTCTTCTGAAGTGCAGTGCTTAATTTTACATGTCAACCTGCCTGGGCCCACAAGATGTCCAGATATCTGATTAAACATTATCTCTGAGTGTGTCCATGAGGGTGGTTCTGAAAGAGGTCAGCATTTGAGTTGGTGGGCTGAATAAAGTAGATGGCTCTCCCCAGTGTGGGTGGGCACCATCCAGTCTTTGAGGGCCTGAAGGGAACAAAAAGGTGAAGGAAGGTTGAGTTTCCTCTCTGCCTGAGATTGAACTGGAACACCGATCTTCTCCTACGCTTGGCACTCCTGTTCTCAGGCCTTCAGACTCGGACTGGAATCTACCAGATCTGTGACTCTCAGGCCTTCCAACTGCACACTGGCCTTCCTGGGTCTCCAGCTTGCAGACAGCAGATCATGGGACTTCTCAGCCTCCATAATCACGTGAGCCAATCCCTTATAATAAATAAATGAGCAAATATATTCCATTCGTTCTGTGTCTCTGGAAAACACTGACTGACCCATGTGAGCTTCTAAAATTATCAACTTAAATTCTGTGTTTCTTTTTTAAATCTCCTTTAAGTAGAGGTTACTCCACAACCTAAGCAGCCAGTCTTCACAATATTTCTTTTGAAATGACAGTCTCACCCTGGAGTCTTCTCTGCACTTTAGGGCTCCGGTGAGGTC